>NW_028247387.1:0-65142 GCF_964263255.1 Lissotriton vulgaris | reverse complement strand
TGGTAAGTCAAGTCAAGTCAAGTAGGAATTTATGTAGCGCACTACATACCCAGAGGGTCTCAAGGCGCTTGAGGAAGGGGGGGGGGGAGGTTTACTTATCGAATATCCAGGTTTTAAGCTGTTTTCTGAAGGCTAGGTGGTTTTGAGTAAGGCGGAGGCGGATGGGAAGGGAATTCCAGGTCTTGGCCGCTAAGTAGGAGAAGGATCTTCCCCCCATGGTGGCTTTGTGGGTGTGCGGAACAGAGGCGAGGGCTTGGTTGGACGAACGCAGATGGCGGGTGGGGGTATAAAAGGAAAGGCGCGTGTTGAGACAATCAGGTCCAAGTTCGTATAGGGCTTTGTGAGCGTGGGTGAGGAGACGGAACGTTATTCTCTTGTTGACGAGGAGCCAGTGAAGGTCTTTCAGGTGAGAGGAAATGTGGTCTGTACGGGGGATGTCTAGTATGAGTCTGGCTGAAGCATTTTGGATGCGTTGGAGTTTTTTCTGCAGTTTTGCGGTGGTACCGGCGTAAAGGGTGTTTCCGTAATCCAGACGGCTTGTGACCAGTGCGCGGGTGACCGTTTTTCTTGTTTCGGTGGGGATCCAGCGGAATGTTTTTTTGAGCATGCGTAGGATGTTGAAGCATGATGATGAGACGGCGTTGACTTGTCTGGTCATCAAGAGTGAGGAGTCCAGGATGATGCCCAGGTTTCGTGCGTGGTCCGTCGGAATGGGGGCTTTTCCTAGGGCTGTTGGCCACCAAGAGTCGTCCCAGGCGGAAGGGGATGAACCTAAGATGAGGACTTCCGTTTTTTCCGAGTTTAGTTTCAGACGGCTGTGCTTCATCCACTCGGCTACTTCTTTCATCCCTTCATGTAGGTTGGTTTTCGCGGTGGTTGGGTCTTTGGTGAGTGAGAGGATCAGTTGAGTGTCATCAGCGTAGGACTGTGGTTCCCAAACTGTGCGCCACGGCGTTCTGGTGCGCCGTTATCAGTAGCGCGCACGATGTAGGAAGGATAGTCTGGTCGTGTGTAGGCAATACATATTTTGCATCTATTTGAGGCCCTACCAGGGCCTGAATGCAGGATGAACGTACTGCAGCATGGCACGTCACCTGGTCTCTTTGGCAGACAGAGGAAGGCTAGCGTAGAGGAAGGAACACACATATTGGTAAACTTTTTTTTCCCTCTGTCTTGACCGCACATACCTGTTTGTAACCTCTGAAGGGGGTCCCACGAGGCACAGCAATAACAGGGCGGGTGAGCTGCGTCTGCCAGTAATGGCGCAGAGGCTACATCTGCGAAAACACGTGCAGTGATGTCAGTTTGAAAGGCACTTGGGAAAGACTAATTCTCAAAGGCCAGATATTATATTTTCACAGTAGTCTTTATATCCCGAAGTGCCCATGATATTATTGAACTGTAACTTTTGTTGCTAGAAACATCATTTAAACGATGTTTTTGGAGGCAAAACATGGCACGTCACCTAATTTTTTTTCAGATGTGGAAAATGGGTATAAATTCTGGTGTCCTGCGAACAGCCCGAAGACATGTTTGAGGGGGGGGGGGGCAAGTGCCGCCTGCCGAGTGGGGGGAGGAGGGAGACAGGAAGAGCAGCTGGACACGGGCCGTGATTTTCATCTGTGACTATTAATATGAACTTCAGGGTGCCAGGCAGCATTCATCCCATTCACAAAGGCTACAGCTCCAACTCCACATTACAATTAGTTCAATAGTAAATTAATTCCGTTTTCAGCAGGGAGGTACAGCTTTTTGCATGAATTGGATTGACCTTTAAACAGTCTTCCTGGGATGAGGTTCAAAACTTGGTCCCCACTGGGCCTTGTGTCACTACTGCTAGCTGCAGACCCCTTGTGCCGTCATCAAACCTTTCCTTCCAATCACTGCAATGCACAAGCAGTGCATCCAGAAATAGCACACAACGTATTGGTAGCATCCACGGCAGTATTCAAAAGAAGAACATCTTTTTCAAGTTCATCTGTGTCTTGTCATAAAAATGGAGCAAGGGGTGCTGGTAGCTTCATTTTGCGATCTACCATGAATACTGCAGTCTTTGTCTGCCTTGCTCAATAGAGTTAAACGCTAGAACTACAGGCAGAAAGCTCTCGTTCCTCCCAGAGCATGTCACATAAAGATGGTTCTTTCCTTGTTATTTTCCAGTTGCAAGACGCAACCTCCCCGGGAGTTCCACTCCTCTTCTCTGACAGTTTTATGACCATGATGATTGCTTACAAATGCCCTTTCATTAATTCATAGAGAGTATCTCTCCATGCACACCTGCTGTTTTTCTTATTTTTGAGATTTGTGCTGCAGCTCCCGCTCCTCTTCTTGCAACATCTATTGCAAATACCCCATGTGTAGTCCTTGCCACAACACACCCAGCTGCAGCTCTGCCTCTCGCTGCATCTACTACTGCTCCTTCTTCAATCTACTGCATCTTCTGCTTCAATTCCTGTTACACTCATTGCTGAAACCCTACTATAGTTTGTTTAAGTTGAGTTCCTCCGGCTGCATGGTCTATTGCTGCATTCCTGCTGCATCTCTTGCTTCAGCTCGTCTTCTAGCAGTTCTGTAATTCTTGACTCACTTCTCCAGCTGCAGTCAATAACTTGCCTTCTATTGGATTTAAAGCTGTACCATTGGTTTCTTTGCTCCAGCCCTCTTCCTGCAACTCCTGGCCCTACTGTCTGTTCATCTTGATTGTGACCACTCCTGCTCTAAACCTTCTTTATTTCTTGTATTCCTCCCTTCATACCCCCACATCTGTAGCATCCATCGATGCCCCTTGGCTATTGCATTTATTTGTTACAACTAACAGCCAGACTCGCCTTTCATGTTTGAAAGTTTGAAAATGATTAGACCAGTGAGCTCTTCCATCCCAATTATATTTGGGAAGCCAACAGGAAGTATTCCCGAGGTCGTGCATACATCCCCCCTTACCCGTCCACCGGTAAAAAATTGATGGGGAGCCACGGTCAACTGCCAATTAGGTTAAGGGAGCCACGGGTTGAAAAAGTTTGGGAACCACTGGCGTAGGAGATGATGTTGAGGTTGTGTTGACGTGCGATGGTTGCGAGGGGGCTCGTGTAGACGTTGAAGAGGGTGGGGCTGAGTAATGATCCTTGCGGGACGCCGCAGATGACTTCGGTGGCCTCTGACTTAAAAGGGGGGAGGCGGACTCTCTGGGTTCTTCCAGCGAGGAACGAGATGATCCAGTCCAGTGCTTTTCCTTGAATTCCGATGTTTCTGAGGCATTGTGTCAGGGTGCTATGGCAGACTGTGTCGAAGGCTGCGGAGAGGTCAAGGAGGATGAGGGCGACTGTGCCACCATTGCCGAGTAGGGTTCGAATGTCGTCTGTTGCTGCGATGAGGGCGGTCTCGGTGCTGTGTTTGGCTCGGAAGCCAGATTGTGAGGAGTCGAGTGATTTGTTGGTTTCGAGGAAGGCGGCGAGCTGATTGTTGATGGCTTTCTCGATGACTTTGGCAGGGAATGGGAGGAGCGAGATGGGGCGGTAGTTTTTGAGTTCGGTGGAGTCAGCTGTGGGTTTCTTCAGAAGGGCGCTGAGTTCGGCGTGTTTCCAGCTTTCTGGGAATGTGGCGGAGTTGAGGGAGCAGTTGATGACGTCTCGGAGATGGGGTGCGATGATGGAGTCTGCTTTGTGAAGATGTGGTGGGGGCATGGGTCTGTAGGGGATCCTGAGTGGATGGAGTTCATCAGGCGAATGGTGTCTTCTGTGGTGATTGGGTTCCAGTCGAAAAGGTTATTCGGAGGAGGTACAGGTTCGGAGGTGAGTGGGGTGGACTGGTTTACGGTTTGGTTGTCAAAGCTGTTATGAATGTGTGCGATTTTATCATGAAGAATGAGGCAAGGGAGTCGCAGAAGACTTGAGAGGGGGTGATGTCGTTGGGGTTGGTGAATTCTTTGATGATGTTGAAAAGTTCCTTGCTGTTGTGGGCGTTGTTGTCTAGTCGGTCTTTGAGTGCTGATTTTTTGGCTGTCCGGATAAGTTGGTGGTGTTTGCGGGTGGCGTTTTTGAAGGCGGCTTGGGTGATAGTGTTTGGGTCTTTTTTCCAAGTTTTCTCAAGGGAACGACAGAGCTTCTTGGATTTCTTAAGGTCATCGTTGAACCAGGGGGCGTTCTTGCTTCCTTGTTTGATTTGATGTTTTTTCAAGGGTGCTAGTTTGTCGGCGGTTTGGGTTAACCATTGTGTGAGGTTGATGGCGGCTTGGTTAGGGTCCGTTGAATAGGCAGGGGGTTTTTGAAGAAGCGATGTGGAGATCTGGTCGCTGTTGACTTTGTTCCAATTTCTTCGCAGGGTTGATTGAGGGTGGTTGTGGATCGTGGTCTTATTGTAAATGAAGTGGATGCAACTGTGGTCCGTCCAGTGGAGGGGTGTGGTGTGAGTGAAGGAGATATGCTTGCTGGAAGAGAAGATAGGGTCGAGTGTGTGTCCTGCATAGTGTGTGGGGGTGTTAACAAGTTGTTTGAGTCCGAGATTGGCGAGATTGTCCAGAAGGGTGGTAGTGTTACTGTTGTTGCTCTTTTCCAGATGGAAATTGAGGTCTCCCAGTAGAATGTATTCCTTTGAGGGGAGGGCGTGTGGGGTGATGAAGTCAGTGATGTCTTCGCTGAATTTTGCACGGGGTCCTGGTGGCCTGTAGAGGAGGGTGCCTCTGAGTGTGGTCTTGGGGTCGGTGTGGATCTGGAAGTGAAGGTGTTCGGCGATACGAGATTGTCTTCTGAGCTGGTTGAGACGCGGATGGTGTTCTTGTGAACAATGGCGAGGACTCCTCCTGTTTGGATGGTGCGGTCCTTTCGGATGATCTTGTAGCCGTCCAGGATGGCTATGGTGATGTCTGGAGCTGAAGAGGCATTCATCCATGTTTCTGTTAGGAAGGCGATGTCCGGAGAAATGGTGTCGAGTAGATTCCAAAGGTCGATGGCGTGTTTGTGAACCGAGCGGGTGTTGAGAAGGATGCATTTAAGGTGGGTGATGTTGGATCTCTGTTTGGTGTTTGTAGGTTTGGTGTGGGTCTTGGTGCAGGTGAATTTGCAGGAGTGGCAGCTGAAGGGTCCATGGGTATGTCCTGGTGCTGCTTGGGCGCAGTTAGGGAGGCGGCCGGGGTTAAGTGCTAAGAGGGTTGAGGCATCGTATGTAATGCGGGAGGGGTGGGTGATGCATGGACCAGGGGGTCTGGCGCTGGGCGCGGGCCAGGCGCGGACGGGCGTAGACGGGCTTACCTTTGGTGCACCTTCGGCGCGACCGCTGCGCGTTGGGACATCAGTCATAAATGGATAGTGGAGGGGGCGGAGCATGGGCGGGTCAGCTGGGAGGCGGGAGTGTGGTGGAGGGGCGGTCTGGGAAGCAACAAAACAACAACAAAATGGCTGCAAACCGAAGTTGGAGCAGGACGAGATTGGGGGCACAGATAAGGAAGTATCACAGATGCGGGCAGCGGCACAATCAGGCACAATAATAAATAATTAAACAAGCAATGCGAGCTGATAATAAAAAGCGCTACGGGGTTACACAAGCGCAATGTGGGCTAAGCACTGAAAGCGCTATGCGTGTCACGCAGTCAAATTGCAGGCAGCAAAAAATAATGCGAGCAGGGCACAGATAATGGCAGAGATCAACAAAGCGCTACGATGACACAGAATGAGGGCACAGATATTGGCAGAGATCAACAAAGCGCTACGATACCACCAAATGAAGAGGGAGCGTAGGGGAGCGACCGCATTCGATCGAGCCAGGATGGCGGAATAAGAAAAATAAGGAGGAGAGGGCAGCAGTCCTCTTAATCAATGTTATTTTGTGAAAAGCCAGGTTTTAAGGGCTTTCTTAAACTTAAACAAATCAGTCTAAAATATAAGTTGAGGTGGTAACTGATTCCAAATCTGTGCAGCTTTAATGGCAAAGGCATACTCTCCTTGATGCATTCTACTGAATCTATGTTCCTCAACAAGATTAGATGCAGCTGAACGCAGCAACCTTCCTGGAGTGTATTTCCTCAGACTGGTCTGCAGTGGCTCTGGGCCCTTAATGTGGAGGGCTATTAGTGGGCAATTAGTGAGATCCCTAAGACCACTAGAGGTGGGAGAATTCCGGGGTCTCTTTAACGTCAATTTGGCTGTAGTAATCTGAACTCAGATTATTAGGGGTTCCCAAAAGAAGGGCATTACCGTAATCCAGCCTACTAAACACTAGGGCCAGAAGTATGACCCACCAATTTGCTACTCCCAAATTGCGGTGCATTTGCGACTCGCAAATTGGGATGTATAACAATGTCTCAGACAGTGTTAGCGATTCCTAATGGGGTCTCAAATTGCATGCCTCATGAATAATAATGAGGCTGTCGCAGTTTAATACCCCTATTAGGAATGGCTAGCATACCAGGAAAGTGGCCTGCTGGGGTCAGCAGAACTCCATGTCTGGGACTGCTTTTAAATAAAGCAGCCTTTTTTAAAAAAAAATTAAAGCCCGTTTTCCTCAAAGGAAACAGAATGCATTGAAAAAAGAAAAATGAAACTTCTCAGTTTCATGTTTTTAAGGGCAGGCAGTGGTCCCTGGGACCACTGCCTGCTCTTAAAAATATTTTCTCACATACTCACGAATGGGAAGGGGTCCCATGGGACCCCTTCCCATTTGCGAGTGGTTTACCACCTACTTGAAGTAGGTGGTAAACTGCAAGTGTTTTGCAGCCACAAATGCGGTTGCAAAACAATTGTATATGGCATTGGTCTTGCTATTAGGAAGGGACACCCCTTCCTAATAGTGGAAATTGCGAATGCTATTTTGCGAGTCAGTGACTCGCAAAATAGCATTTGTATAGGCCATTAACCCTTTTTCCGGACGCAAACTGGAGGATCTCCCGTTTACGGCTGCAAATAAGGGTCGTACATCTGGCCCTACACAGCTGGCGATAAGAGATTTGGTTTGAGCGAGTAACATTGGAAAAGGTTTTCTAGGGTTCCGAAGAAGGGCAAAGCAGACCCCTAATGCTCCATTAACATGCTTTTCGAATGAAAGATGTTCGTCCAAAGTTACTCCAAGGTTCTGGACCTTCTCTGAGGTGCCAAGAGGAGTCTTTGTAGGCCAAGGCCAAAAGTTGGAGGACACAGGTTCCAAAACCTCACCAGAATAACAGCAAAGCAAATTTCTTAACTGGCAAACTTCTCAACTGGCACATTTATTAATCAATGCACAACTGTCTATGAGAAAGGTTATGGGGACACCGTTGATTTGTATTGTAATGTTGAAGCAATGTCCAAATAAATTCAGTTGTTTCGTTGGTGGTTTGCCTTTGTCTTTTGTTCTTTCATACAAGCAGCCAAACCTACATATGCCTTGTGATCCTTGGTCAATATCATTATCCCACATCCATCTTCTTCACTGGTGCTTAATAATAATGCTGAAGAGCGTTAGACCCAGCAGTTTCTGACTGACTTGGATGTATCAGATCCAGGCAGAATCCACCATCCTAGATAGGATGAGTACGATACACTGGTCGGATAACCTGTGCTCACCCAGGGGTAGCTTACCACCAAGCAATCACTCTTATCCTTAGGGTCAAAGTGTAAAGTGTTGGCACAACAGCACCCTCGTAAAACACTATGTATGCTACCAAAAAAAACTCCACACCGTATGTATAAAACACTGATCTTTGTATTACACACACTTTGAAATCAACACGCTATACACATTGGATATATACTTTACAGTTATATGCAGTTGTAGAATTCTACTATTAGCAGCAAAATGGCATCAACATATTTGCACTTTTAAGAAGTTTTCATAAAACCTGACATTCCCCATATTGCGTACCTCATACAGTTGCAATGGTCAAGAAGTCACAGGTTTCATTACGCTTCGTGACCCAGCCACTCAGTCACTCAAATGGCATCAACCAAAAATACAAGTTGTCACTGCTGGTGACACTTTGACTACATTATTGGGACCACCTAAATTGGAAGGAAATAGTTACAAGGTTTTGTCCCTCTAAATTAGGTCATGTGGCTCATTCCTTGCTCATGCTTTTTGGAAATGGCCCTTTTTGCAGGGGTATCCCCAAATTTTTTGCTTGTTCCTCCTATTTTTCCCTGACCTGTGTGTGTTGGTTGTAGGACTCTGGGCACTTTTACCACTGCTAATCAGTGCTAAAGTGCACATGCTCTCGGTGTAAACTGTGCTATGGATTGGTATTTCTATGATTGGCTTATTTGATTTATGTGTCAGTCCATAGTAAAGTGCACTGCGAGTGCCAAGGCCTATAAATCAAATGCTGTTGGTGGGCAACAGCACTAGATTGTGCCACCCACGCAAACATCCAGTAAAGTGTAACTCTGGCCCTCCATTGCAGAGCCTGTGCGCAGCCTAAGTCTGCCATGTCGACTTGGCAAGTGCACACACTTGCAAGTCTCTAAACATTCCCTTTTCTACATGTCAGTCACCCATAAACTAGGCCCAAGGTACCCCCATGGGCGGCTGCATTGTATGTGAAAGGTGGGACATGCCCTAGTGTGTGCGGCAAGTCCTGGTAGTGAATTACAGCCTTCTTCGTTTTTTAGTATAGCAAGGCTACCTGTTCCCCATAGGCCAGAGTGGGCAGTTTGAATATAACATCCTATAATCCTAACTGACCCAGGGAACATGGTATAAATTTGAGTTTAGTATGCCTGAAATACCACTTTTAGAAAGTAGGTTTTTTCTGACCTAACCATCCAGCCTGCCTCTGCTAGCTTGTGTATTGTCTGTCTGATTTGTGAGGTACAGGGGCTGGGGGAGACTCCAGGAGATAGGGTGAGCCAGCACAGGGCTGAATAGACACATCTACACATGGATGGGTGGGAGGAGTCGCACCTGGGTCTGAATAGGGCTGGGCTCGCCTTCCACAATGCTGGCTTCACCTGTTGTGGTACGTCTGATAACTCTGGCCCACATTGACAAAGTAAGAAGGGGCACACTGGCAGAATGCACCCAATACTGATTTGAATGAAACAAATCCCTTGTACTCTGCCTTTAGAGGACAAGGGATTTGCTGGTATAAATATTGGGGCCCAGACCCCAGAGATTTAGATTACTTCTGAACTAAGGAACCTGCCGGGAAGAAGGACCAGGAAAGCTGGAGGAGGAGTACTGCACCTATGCTGTGTGTTGAGGGGTTGGCCAGCAGTGGTTGCCTCTGGCTTGAGTAGGGAAAGAGATGGATTATCCATGTTTTTAAGACGTTTGGCAAGGGAAACTGCTGACCCGCCTTTTTAGCTTTGCAAGTAATAGATAATGAACTTGTTATTGCATCTGTTATTGCCTTTCTTAAAAATGTTTCTAAGCTTCAGAAATCAATTATAATATGACCTGTATTCTGTTGGCTTCGTAATTATTTTTAATAATGTATTGCAATGTGCTTTTATGGTTATTATTACTATAACCGGATAAAGACATTTGATTGATTGGTTGATTGAGTAGGGAAAGGACAGGACTGTGGTTTCATCATCCTGCTGTTAGAATTTTCTCCAAGGTCTTGAAGTACAGCTTGCCTCCTGTTTGGAAGTCTCAGGGATAGAAAAGACTTCAGAGAACTTGCTGGAATCAAAGAACCTGTCAGAAGGAAGAGCTGGAAGAGCTGCCAGGAGGAGTACTGCCCCTTTGCTGTGTTGTTGCTTTGTTGGGTTGTGTAGCTTCTGCTTCTGCCTTGGGCAGTGAGAGGACTGGACTGAACTTTCTTTACGTATGCTGAGTATCTCCAAGGGCTTGAGGTAGAGCTTGCCACCTTTTCAAGAAGTCTCAGGAACATCAAAGGCTTCAAGCCTGACGCCATCTACGACACCGCTGCTGACTCCATGTCCCGAAGGCACTGCAGAGGGGACCGCCGCAACGGCTCACTGCAACCCTGGTCTCACCGACACCACCTGCCGCTGCCCCCACCAAGCCGTTGCTTGCACCGCGACCTGTGGGTACCGCACTCAGCACTGCCTCGCTTCATGCCAAAGCTTTGGCACTGCAGAGAGCACCGCTGCAATGCCGCACCGCGACCCTGGTCTCACCGACGATGCCTGCTGATGCCGACACCGAGCCGCTGCTCGCACAGTGACCTGTGGACACCACACTCCGCATTGACTCGCTTCACGACGACGCCTTGGTATCCCCGATGACAACGGTCCCCGCCGGACTCGATGCCGCTGCTTGCACTGTGGTTCAAGAGCACCGCTCATAAAGGTACACTATGCACCATCTTCATCCTGCACCGCAGCCTTGGCCTACCAACACCGGTGCCATTGACTCCAGTTCGTCAGCCGACAACAGCGCTTCAGCATCAACGACGCTGCTGCTTCCCCATGACCTGCAAGCACTGTGACAATCACCGCCTTCATCTCACAACGCGACCCTGGTCTCACCGACGACGCCATCCACCACCACCACTGAGCAGCTGCTCGCACCACAACCTGAGAGCACCGCAAGCCGCACCTCTGCACTTTGCACCACAGCACCCGACGCCTGCCAACACCAGCACTCCGGATTCCATCAGAGTGGAGGTTCGACCTGCAATGGGTGTGACAACGAAAGGTCATCGACGACCTGCATCTTTGAAAGGTACTGTTTGCGAGTCTTCTCGACACCCCAGCAGACCCGCAACACCACGGTCAGCCAGAACTGTTTGGATTTGTTTGTTCACGACGCCGTGTTAGCTCCGGACGGAGCTATCGACATCAAGGAACTGTTTTTTGCAATTTAAAGACATCTTGCAACGCATCTATTGTTAAAGTAGTGTATCGTGGATTTTTATTGTATTTCGACTTGTTTTAAGTATATGAAAATATTGGATATTTTTCTAAACTGGTGTGGTGTCTGTTTGTAGTGCTTACATTGTATTACTGAAGGTTATGCGCAAATGCTTTACACTGCCTCTAGGATAACTCCCTTATCCTGACTAGAGTGGTGGTTTCTGCCTGGCTTTGGGGCAAACCTTAGCCAACCAGAAATCCAATTTCTAACAATGCTGCTAATTATGTTTGTACTTTTGTACCTGATTATCACTGCCTTTAGTGTTTGCTTTGTATGGATTATGGCTCTGTGCTATGGAGTCACACAGTATTTCTTTTTTCATCCTTATCAGAAGATTCTGGCTGGATTTTTAAATGTACTACTCTGCAGGGCCTTCAACTTCTTCAATGGCCGTGTCTAGGCTGGAGCAGAGTCTTAACTCCACATGCTCCAATTTCAGATTGTTTTGCATGAACTTGGGGCGCACTTGTCACGCAGGGTTGTCGCACCATTGCAAACTCTCATGGAAAGCAGTTTTGTTTCTTCAGGGAACGTATCCCACCTTCGCCGACAGATGTAGCATCCTCCCCAGCCCGAGAGAATGCACCACCCATGGAGCTCTGTAACAGATGTTTTTATTCCTCAGCATGCAATCACACACTGCACTCTCATCACATCAGAACCAATAATAACAATACCTTAGCACCTGCCAGCAAGTTACGTTAGTCCTCTGTTGAGTCTGCCCAGAATCGCAAGGGTCCTATTACACAGTCTCCCAAAACACTACATATACCAACATAAATGAGTTGATTGAGGGAGATGTCCACTATTTATAAACAAAGCTAACATTTAGATCAGCCTGAAGCTGGTCTAGGCTATGTCACCATTTACTTATTTTTCAATCTCTTCTGCATCTGAGCTGATAGCTCATTGTTGCCTCTTCTGTCTGCTTTGATTTAAATTTGGCTGGTTGACAAGAGTCTGGCTAATGTACTTGTCTAACAAAAGTCAAAAGTTATGAACACTCTGTGGATTGTGAGGTACTTTAAATGGTCCATTGCTTCACTTATTTCGTGCTTCACTCTGCTCTTAGGAAAAGGAATGTGACATAAGCAGATCATTTGAGCCCATTTAAAAAAAGCAGTCAACCCTAACTGTTCAATCTGCTGCCTTGCAACTTAGATTGAAATATATATATATATATATATATGTATATTACCTTCTGGCAGTCGCTAGTAGGTAGTTATTGTTAGGACCTATTATCCATAGGAAATCCGCAACATTCTATTTAGAATAACTTTGGCACCGGTTGACGAATCTTCGCAAAATTTTCAAAATGTTTGGCCTGCCCCGGTCCGCTCCTATCCTGAAAGTTTCACTGTGATTTGTCAAGCAGGGGCTGAGCAATAAGGGGGGTCCCATTACGCATTTTCCCCATGCAATTTCCTATAGGCCTTTAGCCGCAGCTACAGCCCGAACTGCTGAACGGAATTACACCAAATTTGGCAAAGAAGTAGTTCTTAGTTCAGACTCAAGCCTTTTGCTTAAATGGTGTAAATCCGTTCAGTAGTTCCTGAAAAATTGACATTTAAAAGTATATATATATCTATGGCTTCGGGGGGTTCACGTACCCTAAGCGCAGCCTAAGCGCACCCTGCCGTGCACGAGCTGTATTTCAATTGGCTGTCAACACTCCAAATCGGGAAGTGTTGGCAACCATCTTGTGCCTCGGTAGAACCGAGGCACAAGAAACTTATTAAAACAAGCATTTGCAATGCAATAGGTCTCGCATTAGGAAACTTTGAGCTATTGGTATTGTAATTTATTTATGTGTTGGTCTTGAAAATAGCGAAATAAATAGCTTTCTCATTTACAAAGCCAATAGTTATAACTTTCGCAAATGTGACACCTATAGCGTTTGTAATGCAATATGTGTTGTATTTACGTGACTTAGATGTATTGATATTACAAATAACAATGGCTTTTATTTATTTTTTAATAATTAATACTTAAATAAAAGTTATTGTAATTTAGAATGGCAATAGCTTAAACATTTGTAAATAACTTTTGTGAAGATTATGTCCAGTGTATTTTATTGTGACACAAATCCAAGAACAGAAGTGAAATATTAACATCTGTTTGTGACATTTGTAATAAAGCTTGAAACATTGCGAGAACAAATATGAACCAGTTGTTGTTTAATGGTTGCACAGATTGATGCTGTGGTGGCACTAAGTGATGTTCTGGTGGTGAAGAGTGATGCTGTGGCGTTCAGTGATGTTGTGGTAGCGCAGAGTGATGTTGTGGTGACCCTGAGTGATGCTGTGGTGGTGCTTAGTGATGCTGTGGTGATGTGATAGATAGAGTGAGTGCGATAGATAGAGGGAGTGCGATAGATGGAGGGAGTGCGATAGATGGAGGGAGTGCGATAGATGGAGGGAGGGCGATAGATGGAGGGAGGGCGATAGATGGAGGGAGGGCGATAGATGGGGGAGGGTGATATAGTGAGGGGCGATGGAGTGAGGAGCGATGGATAGTGTAATTATGTGGCGTGTAATTATGTGGTACTGAGTGGTATTTGGAGTGTATGTTGCATTGAGTGCCGTGTAAGTATGTGGCATATAATTATGTGGCACTGAGTGGTATTATAAGGAGTATATGTTGTATTCAGTAGAGTGTAATTGTGCGGCGTGTAATTATGTGGCACTGAGTGGTATTGTTTGGAGTGTGCGTTGTATTCAGTAGAGTGTAATTATGTGGTGTGTAAATATGTGGAATTTATTTGGAGTGTAAATTTAGTTGAGCAAAGTGTAATTATGTATCATATAATTATGTGGCACTGAGTGGTATTGTGTGGAGTGTATGTTGCATTGAGTGCAGTGTAATTATGTAGCATATAATTATGTGGCACTCAGTGGTATTGTGTGGAGTGTGTTGCATTCAGTAGAGTGTAATTATGTGGGGTGTAATCATGTGGCACTGAGTGGTATTTGGAGTGTATGTTGCATTGAGTGCAGTGTAATTATGTGGCACTGAGTGGTATTTCGAGTGGTGGTGGTTGTGGACATGGTGGTGGACGCAGTGGTGGTGGATGCGGTGGTGGTGGACACAGTGGTGGTGGATGTGGTAGTGGTGGACGTGGTGGTGGTGGATGTGGTGTGAGTGGTGGGAGTGGTGTTGGATGTGGTGGGAGTGGTGGTGGATGTGTTGGTGGAGGATGTGGTGGTGGTGGATGGTGGACACAGCAGTGGACGCGGTGGTGGTGGACACATGGTGGTGGTGGACGTGTGGTGGTGGTGGATGTGTGGTGGTGGTGGACGTGTGATGGTGGTGGATGTGTGGTGGTGGTGGATGTGGTGGTGGTGGTGGATGTGGTGGTGGACATGGTGGTGGTGGTGGTGGACATGGTGGTGATGGACGTGGTGGTGGTGGTGGACGTGGTGGATGTAGTGGTGGACTTGGTGGTGGTGATAGTGGATGCGGTAGTGGATGTGCTGGTGGCGGAGGTAGATGTTGTGGTGGTGGACGTGGTAGTGGCCTCGTGGTGGACTTGGTGGTGGCCATCATGGTTGTGGTGGACATGGTGGTGGTGAGTGTGGTGGACATGGTGGTGGTGGTGGATGTGGTGGTCATGGTGGGGGTGGACGTGGTGGTGGATGTGGTGGACATGGTGGTGGTGGACATGGTGGACGTGGTGGTGGTGGGGTACATAGTGGTGGAGGTGGGTGTGGTGGTGGTGGATGTGGTGGTGGGCGTGGTGGTGGTGGACGTGGTGGTGGTGGTGGTGGTGGATGTGGATGTGGTGGTGGTGGACGCGGTGGTGGTGGACATGGTGGTGGTGGACGTGGTGGTGGTGGACGTGGTGGTGGTGGACGTGGTGGTGGTGGTGGACATGGTGGTGGTGGTGGACGTGGTGGTGGACGTGGTGGTGGATGTGGTGGTGGGTGATGTGGTGGATGTAGTAGTGGACTTGGTGGTGGAGGTACTGGATGTGGTGGTAGTGGAGGTAGATGTGGTGGTGGTGGACATGGTAGTGGCCTCATGGTGGACATGGTGGTGGCCATCGTGGTGGTGGTGGACATGGTGGTGCTGGGTGTGGTGGACACGGTGGTGGTGGATGTGGTGGACATGGTGGTGGTGGACGTGGTGGTGGATGTGGTGGACATGGTGGTGGTGGACGTGGTGGATGAGGTGGTGGTAGGGGACGTGGTGGTGGAGGTGGGTGTGGTGGTGGTGGATGTGTTGGTGGATGTGGTGGTGGTGGATGTGGTGGTGGTGGATGTGATGGTGGTGGTGGTAGTGGTGGTGGGCGTGGTGGTGGTGGACGTGGTGGTGGTGGTGGTGGATGTGGCTGTGGTGGTGGACGTGGTGGTGGTGGACGTGGTGGTTGTGGTGCACATGGTGGTGGTGGTGGACATGGTGGTGGTGGTGGACGTGGTGGTGGTGGACGTGGTGGTGGTAGGTGTGGTGAACATGGTGGTGGTGGTGGATGTGGTGGTCATGGTGGTGGTGGACGTTGTGGTGGATGTGGTGGACATGGTGGTGGTAGACATGGTGGACGTGGTGGTGGTGGGGTACATAGTGGTGGAGGTGGGTGTGGTGGTGGTGGATGTGGTGGTGGTAGTGGTGGTGGGCGTGGTGGTGGTGGACGTGGTGGTGGTGGATGTGGATGTGGTGGTGGTGGACGTGGTGGTGGTGGACATGGTGGTGGTGGATGTGGTGGTGGTGGATGTGGTGGTGGTGGTGGTGGACATGGTGGTGGTGGTGGATGTGGTGGTGAACGTGGTGGTGGGGGATGTGGTGGATGTAGTGGTGGACTTGGTGGTGGAGGTAGTGGATGTGGTGGTAGTGGAGGTAGATGTGGTGGTGGTGGACATGGTAGTGGCCTCGTGGTGGACATGGTGGTGGCCATCATGGTGGACATGGTGGTGGTGGGTGTGGTGGACACGGTGGTGGTGGATGTGGTGGACATGGTGGTGGTGGACGTGGTGGTGGATGTGGTGGACATGGTGGTGGTGGATGTGGTGGACGAGGTGGTGGTAGGGGACGTGGTGGTGGAGGTGGGTGTGGTGGTGGTGGATGTGTTGGTGGATGTGGTAGTGGTGGATGTGGTGGTGGTGGTGGTAGTGGTGGTGGGCGTGGTGGTGGTGGACTTGGTGGTGGTGGTGGTGGATGTGGCTGTGGTGGTGGACGTGGTGGTGGTGGACGTGGTGGTGGTGGATGTGGTGGTTGTGGTGCACATGGTGGTGGTGGTGGACATGGTGGTGGTGGTGGACGTGGTGGTGGTGGACGTGGTGGTGGACGTGGTGGTGGATGTGTTGGTGGTGGAGGTGGGTGTGGTGGAGGTGGAGGTGGGTGTGGTGATGGCGGTGGACATGGTGGTGGACATGGTGATGGTGGATGTGTTGGTGGTGGACGTGGTGGTGGTGAATGTGGTGGTGGTGGTGGACGTGGTGGTGGTGGTGGAAGTACTGGTGGAGGTGGATGTGGTGTTGGTGCTTCTGGATGTGGTTGACGTGGTGGTGGTGGTGGTGGACGTGGAGGTGGTGGTGGTGGATGTGGTGGTGGTGGTAATGGTGATGGACATGCTGGTGGTGGTAATGGTGGTGGACGTGGTGGTGGTGGTAATGGTGGTGGCGGTGGCCGTGGTGGTGCTGGCCGTGGTGGTGCTGGCCATGGTGGTGCTGGCCGGGGTGGTGGTGGACATGGTGGTGGTGGTCGTGGATGTGTTGGAGGTGGATGTGGTGGTGGATGTGGTGGTGGATTTGGTGGTGGTGGACATAGTGGTGGAGGATGTGGTGGTGGTGGACATGATGGTGGTGGATGTGGTGGTGGTGGGCGTGGTGGTGGTGATGGACGTGGTGGTGGATGTGGTGGTGGTGGATGTGGTGGATGTAGTGGTGGACTTGGTGGTGGTGGTAGTGGATGTGGTAGTAGTGGAGGTAGATGTGGTGGTGGTGGACATGGTGGTGGCCGTCGTGGTGGTGGTGGACTTGGTGGTGGTGGGTGTGGTGGACATGGTGGTGGTGGATGTGGTGGATGTGGTGGACATGGTGGTGGTGGACATAGTGGTGAATGTGGTGGACATGGTGGTGGTGGACGTGGTGGACGTGGTGGACGAGGTGGTTGTGGGGGAAGTGGTGGTGGAGGTGGGTGTGGTGGTGGTGGATGTGGTGGTGGACGTGGTGGTGGACGTGGTGGTCGTGGTGGTAGTGGTGGTGGGCGTGGTGGTGGTGGATGTGGTAGTGGTGGTGGTGGTGGATGTGGATGTGGATGTGGTGGTGGTGGTGGACGTGGTGGTGGTGGACGTGGTGGTGTGGTGCACATGGTGGTGGTGGTGGACATGGTGGTGGTGGTGGACATGGTGGTGGTGGTGGACGTGGTGGTGGTGGATGTGGTGGTGGACGTGGTGGTGGTGGATGTGGTGGTGGTGGAGGTGGGTGTGGTAGAGGTGGAGGTGGGTGTGGTGGTGGTGGTGGACGTGGTGGGCGTGGTGGTGGTGATGGACGTGGTGGTGGTGGTGGAAGTAGTGGTTGTGGTGGATGTGGTGTTGGTGCTTCTGGGTGTGGTTGACGTGGTGTTGGTGGTAGGGGACGTGGTGGTGGAGGTGGGTGTGGTGGTGGTGGATGTGTTGGTGGATGTGGTAGTGGTGGATGTGATGGTGGTGGATGTGGTGGTGGTGGTGGTAGTGGTGGTGGGCGTGGTGGTGGTGGACGTGGTGGTGGTGGACGTGGTGGTGGTGGACGTGGTGGTTGTGGTGCACATGGTGGTGGTGGAGGACATGGTGGTGGTGGTGGACGTGGCGGTGGTGGACGTGGTGGTGGTGGACGTGGTGGTGGTGGAGGTGGGTGGTGGTGGAGGTGGAGGTGGAGGTGGGTGTGGTGATGGTGGTGGACATGGTGGTGGACATGGTGATGGTGGACGTGGTGGTGGTGGACGTGGTGGTGGTGGATGTGGTGGTGGTGGTGGACGTGGTGGTGGTGGTGGAAGTACTGGTGGTGGTGGATGTGGTGTTGGTGCTTCTGGGTGTGGTTGACGTGGTGGTGGTGGTGGTGGTGGTGGACGTGGAGGTGGTGGTGGTGGATGTGGTGGTGGTGGTAATGGTGATGGACATGCTGGTGGTGGTAATGGTGGTGGACGTGGTGGTGGTGGTAATGGTGGTGGCGGTGGAAGTAGTGGTTGTGGTGGATGTGGTGTTGGCGCTTCTGGGTGTGGTTGACGTGGTGGTGGTGGTAGGGGACGTGGTGGTGGAGGTGGGTGTGTTGGTGGTGGATGTGTTGGTGGATGTGGTAGTGGTGGATGTGGTGGTGGTGGATGTGGTGGTGGTGGTGGTAGTGGTGGTGGGCGTGGTGGTGGTGGACGTGGTGGTGGTGGTGGTGGATGTGGCTGTGGTGGTGGACGTGGTGGTGGTGGACGTGGTGGTGGTGGACGTGGTGGTTGTGGTGCACATGGTGGTGGTGGAGGACATAGTGGTGGTGGTGGACGTGGTGGTGGTGGACGTGGTGGTGGACGTGGTGGTGGATGTGGTGGTGGTGGAGGTGGGTGGTGGTGGAGGTGGAGGTGGGTGTGGTGATGGTGGTGGACATGGTGGTGGACATGGTGATGGTGGACGTGGTGGTGGTGGACGTGGTGGTGGTGGATGTGGTGGTGGTGGTGGACGTGGTGGTGGTGGTGGAAGTACTGGTGGTGGTGGATGTGGTGCTGGTGCTTCTGGGTGTGGTTGACGTGGTGGTGGTGGTGGTGGACGTGGAGGTGGTGGTGGTGGATGTGGTGGTGGTGGTAATGGTGATGGGCATGCTGGTGGTGGTAATGGTGGTGGACGTGGTGGTGGTGGTAATGGTGGTGGCGGTGGCCGTGGTGGCCGTGGTGGTGCTGGCCGTGGTGGTGCTGGCCATGGTGGTGCTGGCCGGGGTGGTGGTGGACGTGGTGGTGGTGGTCGTGGATGTGTTGGAGGTGGATGTGGTGGTGGATGTGGTGGTGGATTTGGTGGTGGTGGACATAGTGGTGGTGGATGTGGTGGTGGTGGACAAGATGGTGGTGGATGTGGTGGTGGTGGGCGTGGTGGTGGTGATGGACGTGGTGGTGGATGTGGTGGTGGTGGATGTGGTGGATGTAGTGGTGGACTTGGTGGTGGTGGTAGTGGATGTGGTGGTAGTGGAGGTAGATGTGGTGGTGGTGGACATGGTGGTGGCCGTCGTGGTGGTGGTGGACTTGGTGGTGGTGGGTGTGGTGGACATGGTGGTGGTGGATGTGGTGGACATGGTGGTGGTGGACATAGTGGTGAATGTGGTGGACATGGTGGTGGTGGACGTGGTGGACGTGGTGGACGAGGTGGTTGTGGGGGACGTGGTGGTGGAGGTGAGTGTGGTGGTGGTGGATGTGGTGGTGGACGTGGTGGTGGACGTGGTGGTGGTGGTGGTAGTGGTGGTGGGCGTGGTCGTGGTGGATGTGGTAGTGGTGGTGGTGGTGGATGTGGATGTGGTGGTGGTGGTGGACGTGGTGGTGGTGGACGTGGTGGATGTGGTGGTGTGGTGCACATGGTGGTGGACATGGTGGTGGTGGTGGACATGGTGGTGGTGGTGGACGTGTTGGTGGTGGATGTGGTGGTGGACATGGTGGTGGTGGTGGTGAATGTGGTGGTGGTGGAGGTGGGTGTGGTAGAGGTGGAGGTGGGTGTGGTGATGGTGGTGGACATGGTGGTGGACAGGGTGATGGTGGACGTGGTGGTTGTGGTGGTGGACGTGGTGGTGGTGGTGGAAGTAGTGGTTGTGGTGGATGTGGTGTTGGTGCTTCTGGGTGTGGTTGACGTGGTGGTGGTGGTGGACGTGGTGGTGGTGGTGGATGTGGTGGTTGACATGGTGGTGGTGGTAATGGTGGTGGACGTGGTGGTGGTGGTAATGGTGGTGGTGGCGCTGGCCGTGGTGGTGCTGGTCGTGGTGGTGCTGGCCGTGGTGGTGCTGGCCGTGGTGGTGGTTGACGTGGTGGTGGTGGTCGTGGACGTGGTGGAGGTGGATGTGGTGGTGGATGTGGTGGTGGATTTGGTGGTGGATGTGGTGGTGGATTTGGTGGTGGTGGACGTAGTGGTGGTGGATGTGGTGGAGGTAGTGATTGTGGATGTGGTGGTGGTGGTCGTGGACGTGGTGGTGGTGGTGGTGGTCGTGGACGTGGTGGTGGTGGATGTGGTGGTAGATTTGGTGGTGGTGGACGTAGTGGTGGTGGATGTTGTGGAGGTAGTGATTGTGGATGTGGTGGTGGTAGACGTGGTGGTGGTAGTGGTGGTGGACATGGTGGTGGACATGGTGGTGGAGGTGGTGGTAACGTGCCTTTAAAATGCACAAAACAACATAAGGTTTAATAGTTTATAAACTTGGAACTGTTAAAAATATGCACTATTTTGAAGGAAGCATAAAAGTGTGTTAAAATGATGTTGCAGTAGTGAAAATATTAAAAAGCTAGAACGCACTGTAACTTATTTAAACAATGTTATGTAGTGTGCGGTATATCCGAGTGCACATAAACCCTGGGCTTGATGAAAAATGACCTTACACAGTAGGGGACGTTCATAGAGGTACACAACTGCATTATACTCGGGGAAGCATAAAAGTATGTAAAGCAGAAGTAAGACCCTAAGTTGCATCAGAAGTCGGCATGAAGAATAAAGTAAATATATTTAAAATGCAATTGAGGAAGCATACAAAGAATGTAGACCAGTGTCTGGGATTTGAGAGGGAAGTGTTAAGTGTGTCAGCATGTGATGAAAAGCAATCAATGTTTAGGTTGGGGCTCCTGCTCGCGGATTAACAAAAGATGGTGACACAGATAGTGATCAAAGGTCTTCCTGCCTGACTGTCAAACGGATTGCTTGAGGGGAGGTTTCCCACAAGGAAATAAATCAGGCAGCTGTCTGCTCTTTCCCACTTTTGCCCAGAAGAACCATCTAGGATTATATTATTCAATTTTAAAACAAGTGTTGCTCTAGTGTACGGCATTTAATAAAGTATATACCGGCACTTCCTTACCGAGCTAACAAACTGAAGCACTTCTAATATAACCAATAGATACTGTGCCTTATGATGGTGCCGTTCGCCCGGGGATGGGTGAGAAGTCACCGCAGTATTGTAAACAAGTTGTGACAAGCTATCAGCGTACTTTGAGGGAAGTCAGGGGGTATAGGTGGTCATCTGACAACATTTGTCTACACGTATGCACTGGTTTAGTGATCGTACAGGGCCAGCACCCCTGCAGCCAGCTGCTAGAACAGATCAGAATGTGTCTACCAGGGGCTGCGAGCAAAGGCAGCGGCAGCAGCATGCTGGGTGAACCCCAGCACAGGAGGTGGGGTGGAGGAGTGGCGAGGGGGTGGAGAGAGCCTGAGGGGAGAGCGGAGAGTGAAGAGGTGTGTAGCAGGTTGTAAGAGGGTGCGAGGAATGGCCAGAGGGAGAGAGGGAGAATGATAACACGTGAGGCGGAGGGAGGGAAGTGGGCATAAAGTGAGGTAGGGCATTGAGGCAGACATAAATCGCTGGAAAATAAAAGGGGGCCAGGTCGGAAAGAAGGGCGGGTCGTGTTTCAAAGGGGGAGCAGATAAGGAGGCTAAAAAGCAAAGGGCGAGGCATCGCGGTGAAGAGAGAAGAAGGTGTGAGAAGCAGGGAGCTGGGAGAAGCACGATGTTTAGTGAAGCAAGAAAGATAAGGATCAAAGAGCAGTGGGAGAAGTAAGATGAAGGCGTAATAAGAAAGTGGACGGGCCAAAGAGGCACAGAGAAACAGAGAAAATAAGTTCAAGGAGTAGGGAGCGTGGAAGAAAACGAAGGAAGAGAGGCGAGAATGGCTTAAATGCAGTCATGTGAGAGAAGGAAGGAACTAGGAAAGAGGGAAGTGGAAATGCAGAGTGGAGAGATGGTGGAAAATAAGGGGGGAGAGGCAGAGTGAAATGGAGAGGGGAGGAGAGAGAGAGCGATGAAGACGCAGAGTTGGAAAAGGCAGAGGAGGCTGCAGGAGTTGACAGGGAAAGAAGGCAGAAGTAGGCCAATGCGGGTTTTGCTATGAACAAGAGACCACAGAAGGAGTCAGGTCCGTAGCGGGACTGAGGGGGGCTGGACCGTAATATAATGAAAGACAATAGAAACTGCCCACTCCTCAATAATTGGAATTATTTAGAAAATAACAAGTGTAAATCAATAACACCTGAACAGGTGTTATTGATTTACACTTGTCATTTTCTAAATAATTCCAATTATTGAGGAGTGGGCAGTTTCTATTGTCTTTCATGAACAAGAGACCAGCAATAATAAAAAATGCACAGCACAAATGCACATAACAGACTTCGGGTAAAATATGTTGTTCATATAGACAGTTTCTGACGTGAGATAGGGATAATTGTCTTTCAAGGTTATCGTTTTCACATATTAAACCAAGTACTGTATCGATTTGTAAAGCAAGCGACATAAGTAGTTTTCAGGCAAGTTTCCGTTCGCAGCGCTGTAAGAACCTTCAACAAGACCTTCATTTCCGCACCTGAGACAGGGAAACTGGTGACTGGAAGACACTGGTTAAGATCAGAATAGGGACAAAAACTATTTGTGGTTTGATCTGGAAATATTTTGGATCCAAGGTCTGATAATTATACCTCCATTTCTATTCTTGAATGGAGTGTGAACTACTTACAGCAACTTCCTTTCTGTAATGACAGTGAATGATTTGAAGCAGTCGGTTCATGTGGAAAGAGAATTGTGAAGAAAACCATCTGAAACAATACGCAGTCTACACAGAAAGCGAGATCTGACCATGTGCAAAGGAGTGCTCTTTTAAATGCCTACTGCCTTAACCAACTGCTCAGAGTGTACACTGTCTGTGACTGGTGACCTGCAGAGCGCGTGAATGGGAAGAGCGGCCGTGGGAGGTGGGAGGGAAGTAGGAGAGTGCGATGTAGAGCCGGGTGGCGGGGAGTGGAGTCTTTGAAGTGTGTGAGGCACTGACAGACAAATGGTGGTTTGTGGCGTAGTTGATTTTTGCACGCGCACGGAGCACATGAACTGTGGCAGGGCGGGAGCCTTGCGGCTCCCACACTGCCATTGCAAACTGCTTTGCTTCATTGAAGTGAGAGCAGGGAAACCTGCTCTCGCTTCAATGAAGCAAAGCACATTGCCTTTCCCTATGGGGAGCAGCATGTTAGCTGCTCCCCATGTGGAAAAACAATGCCGGCTCCCGCAGGAGGCGGGGAGCCAGCGGGACCGTGGGGGGATTGGGGACCCCCCCCAAGGTCCCCAACGGTGAGGGCCAGCCCCTGGGGATGGGGTCCCCAGACCTACCAGTGGAGCTGAAGCAGAGCTGCACTGGCTCCCAGCTCCTTACATCATTCATGACATGGTCAGTGACATCACTGATGACATCACTGATGACATCTCAAATGACATCAGTATCAGTTGATACTAGATCTTCCAGCAGCTATATTAGTTAAGTTAAAAACAATTATTCCCTCTAAAAAAGGTAGATTGGACTGTTCTAGCGTCATGTAAGCAAAAGGTAGATGAATCAGTTTCTGATTTCTTTACGCGTTTCGAGGAAGCATTTCATGATTTTAGCGGTCAGTCACTGACAGATGATACAGGCAGACATCTCTTTGTTGATAAATATGTTATGAATCTATTACCAGGGATAGCTAGCCGTTTAAAAGCCAGTGAAAGCTCTTGAACTACATCTTCTCCAGCATCTGTTTTGACTATGGCTTAATATTATGAACTTCAGGAATTAGAAGCAAAAGGTAGTGAGGACAAGAAGTCTAAGGAATTAAAAACAAAGGTTATGCTGGCTCAGGCTTATGGTCCGCCTTCTAGAGGTAATGATAGAGGCCGGCGTGGATTTCATGGTTCTTCTTACACTCATTTGAATTTGTCTATTAATCAATGTGCGTATTGTAGGAAATTTGGGCATTGGACGGCTGACTGTCCAGTATTGCGTTCTCAGCAGTATTCACGAGGTCGGGGACAAATGAGAAATCGCTCAGGATATTCAGGGCCTATGGGGAAATACGAACGATCGTGCTAGGTTTGATACTAATGTACGAGCGCAGGATGGGTTTAACACTTTTGATAGACAAAATCAATACCAGATGACTGATTATGTGCAGCCTGATTTTCATGATTCTGCTCATGCATAGGATTGCCTAGGATGGGGTAAGGAATCAGTTGGAGTTCCAGTAGATCAGACAGGTCCTTATGTTACAGCACATGTTTTGGGTTCTACTGATCAGTTTCTGGTTAATACAGGAGCTACTCGTTGCGCCTTGCCAAAAAATTGGTTCCAAGGGCTCCCCTGTCTGGCGTAACTATTACATCGATAGGTTTCGATGGAACACCATTGTCACAACCACTTGCATTCTATGTTGATAAATTCACTGCTCCATGTCCGTTTTTGCTTTCTCCAAACACACCAGACAAAATTGTGGGTCTCGATATACTCAAGTATTTCAGGGCTACAATACGATGTTCTCCTGAAGGAGTGTGTGGTATTTTGAACGACAATCATCCTGTGATTGAAAGAACTTGTCTTGTTAAAGAGGATATTGCATTGGCTTTACTCCCTAAAACTTTATGGGCTACCTCCGATACAGATGTGGGTCAAATGGTTATCCGACCGTTACATATTACTGTCAAGGAGGGAGCTGTGTTGCCACGTTTACCTCAATATAGAATTTCACAGGAGGGTGAAGAAGCACTCATACGAATTGAACATGATCTCATTCAAGTTGGAGTTGTCGAGGAAGTTCCATTCAATTTCATTCCATTCAGCCCGATTCTTCCTATTCTGAAAATAGATACTGACACTAGGGTCTATAGGTTTATCATAGACCTGAGAGAGGTAAATAAGATTGTAGTACCGCAGTACCCTGTGGTTTCTGACATTACGACACTTCTTACTTTGGTTCCCCAACTGCAAGTACATTCTCTGTTATAGACTTGAAGAACGGTTTCTTTTCGATCCCTATTCATCCTGATAGCCGATATTTGTTCGGTTTCACTTTGAATAATCGATCGTACAGATTTTGTAGAGTTCCTCAAGGCTAAACTGAGAGTCCCAGCATTTACAGCCAAGCATTGAAAAGAGAACTTGATTATTTTGTTTTGCCTGAAGCCAACAATATGTCGATGACATCTTGTTGGCAGCCGATATCCCTGAACAATGTGAAAAATGCACTTTGTCCTTGCTTTCTTTTCTTGCTTCACATCATCATAAAGTATCACAAAAGAAATTGCAATATTGTAGACCAAAGGTAACCTATTTAGGTCACCTTTTGTCTAAGGAGGGCTGTGCGCTCACATCAGATCGTATTCAGGCAATTTTAGACACACCAGTACCTTCTACACAGAAAGAAGTGCATGCATTTCTTGGTCTTACTTCCTTTTGTAGGCAATGGATATTGGGGTTTTCATACATTGTTAAACCTTTGCTAGCACTTTTGACAAAAGATACTCCAATTCCCCTTCCATGGACAGATGAATGTGAGACTGCTTTTCGTCAGTTATGACAAGCCCTTTGTTCAGCACCAGTGTTAGGTACTCCAGATTATACAAAGCCTTTTACACTCTACGTGCATGAGAAAGATGGATGTGCATTGTCAGTTTTAGTTCAGACACATGGCGATAAGCAACGTCCCTGTGCATACTTTTCAGCAGTACTTGATCCTGTTGCCCGAGCGTTGCCTGGGTGTTTTCGTTCAGTTGCGGCAACAGCTGTGTCAATACGTCGGAGTGAAGGGATAGTTTTGTCACAGAAGCTGTTGGTGCTGGTACCCCATGCGGTTGATGCCCATTAAAATCAAACAAAGACACAGCACTTAACTAGCGGTCGTCTAACAGGATATGAATTGACATTGCTAGCTCTTCACATTACATTGAAGAGATGTGCAACCCTAAACCCAGCTCCTTTGTTGCCTTTTCTGGTGACTCAACCTCAGTCGCAAGAAACACATGACTGTATATTTCTTACTGAAGAACAGACAAAGGGTCGCATTGATTTGCAGGATATGCCCCTTCCAGATGTGGATGGGGAACTGTGGGTTGATGGGTCTTGTTTGAAATTACCAGATGAGACAGCTCGCATACCACAGAAATCGGCTCAAGCAGCTGAATTGATAGCTTTGACACGAGCATGTGAGCTTAGTACTGATTTATGTGTGAACATTTATACGGATAGCCGCTATGCTTTTGGAGTGGCACATGATTTTGGTCTGCTCTGGAAGGAAAGAGGCTTTCTTACATCCCACGGGTTGCAAATAATGCACGGAGAACTAGTGCATAATCTTTTGACTGCACTGAAATATCCAAAGAAAATAGCTATTGTGAAGTGTAGTGCACAGAAGAAAATGACTGATAAAGTTGGACAAGCTAATGCCTTTGCAGACCGGGTAGCACGAGAGACTGCGATGCAGCGAAGTACTACTCCCATGTATGTAGTGAAGTCACAAGCTGAACGTTGGCATGATGCTAGACAAGAAGTACTAGAGATACATAAATCTGCTTCTGTGAAAGAACGTGAACAGTGGTCTGAAGAAGGAGAGTTGGATGATGAGGGTTGTTGGCGGAATAAGCAGATGGATAGGTGGAAATTGCCTACAGCCTTTGTATAACCTATGGTTCAGAAGGCACATGGGCTAGCACATGTTGGAGCTTCAGCAATAATGAAATTGCTTACGCAAGTTTAGGAGCATTCAGAAATTGCTAGCACAGCTAAGAGAGTAGTACAGTCTTTATGATCTGTTTACAATATAATCCTGGAAAAGGGACACAAACTCCTGCAGGAGGGTTTGCTACACCACAATTGGAAAACAGGTTCAGCACTGTACAGAGGTGCTACTTGTCCATATGTGCTGCAGCCATATCATAGATATCTATGCAAAGATAGTAATACACACATGTATATTATCAAAAATATATATATTTTTTAATTATTTTTTTCCACAAAATCTTTAGTTGATATAAAATTATCTTAAAAAGACTTTTATATATACAGAATTAATTTCATGTGTACACAATAATTTTCATAAAACATGTGCCATATAAATATGACCACTCTGAAAGATCACTTCTGATAACATAATTTCGTAAAGTGCAAAAGGGTAATTGATACAACACAACACTTGAATATGCAATATGAATATTTCAAAAGAAACACTGGTGTATGACACAATTGTAACCAACGTGTTTTGATGTTGAAACTTTCTCAGGGTGTTTCTACCAGTGGCATACTAAAACGAAAAAAAGGAAGCAGCTTAGATATGTATGATATGAATGCAAAAAGCACTATCCTTAAATTACAAATAACAACCATGTATTATCCCCACCCCCCCACATAACTAGGTTTCACACAACACAAGGCTAACAATAAGACCATCCCACCGCACTCACACCGCTGTGTAATAACATACATTCATGAAAGAACAAACTGATTGGTTCTCCAACATACCCATACATTTAATAGAGTAATTGACTTAAATAACCCTACTAGGGTTTGCTACACCAACCGCACCTTTAGAAGTTTTGCAAATGGATTAAATTCAGTTTGAGCGTTTCAACAACCTAAAGTATGTCTTGGTGGTGGTCTGTGCCTTTAGTAAATGGATTGAGGTGTACCCCACAAAGGACAATACTGCTATTACTACAGCGAAGGTGTTGTTGAAGGAATTTTTCCGCAGGTTTGGTGTTTGCAAACGCTTATGGAATGATAACGGACCTCATTTTGTTGGGGAAGTTATTAAATATGTCTTGAAAGGATCAGGGATTAAACAGAATTTCCATGCAGTGTTCCACCCACAATCAGCAGGATTGGTGGAAAGGTATACCATTATTCTGAAGCTGAAAATAGCTAAAATCCAGGCTTCCACATCTTTGACTTCGCCAGATGCGTTGCCACTGGCATTGTTGTCCATTAGATCAGTACCACATTCTCGAACAGGCCTTACTCCCTATGAGATTGTGTTTGGGAGGCCAATGAATATTTGGGGAGTTCCGAAACCAGGTTCTGTATATGATGTACCTTGTGACCTGATGAATGACTATTTGGCACAGTTAACTGATAGCTTGGTTTCTATTAATCAACAGGTTTGAGAAGCACTTCCTGACAGATCTACAGGTGAAGGCCATGAACTCCGACCTGGTGACCATGTAATGGTTAAATCATTTGAAAGATTGAGCAGCCTGGAACCGAGGTGGTGAGGGCCAGAGCAGGTGCTCTTGGCCACGAGAACAGCAGTTCGACTGACGAACCGGAAAAATTGGTGCATAGCACTCACTGCAAGCAAGTACTGCCCACCTTGGTGGAACCTGCTGTGCTGACCGATCATCGAGAGATTCTGACTACGGAGAAAGGCTAAGCTGTATCATCTGACGAATCTGCAGAGTTTGTCTCGGACCCCACGATTTCTGGAGCATCGCAATATCATTTGAGACCCAGGAAAGAGTCTGTAGTGCCTGAGAAAGTTAGTTGAGCTGCCCTGGGTTAGTAGAAACGGAGAGCCAATGAGGCAAGGGGGGGGATCAGCCATGCATTAGTGTAGTGACACCCGTGTTGGCCCGTGGTGAAGAAATCAGCGGCTGCCCAGGGGTAAGAGCTCCAACGGTCGTTCTTTAGTTTCTGGAAAGAATTGATTTTCATTGCTGCTAAAATGAATAAAAAATGATAATCGGTGCTATAGGGTTTGTTGCTGTGTTGATGATTATGGCGGCAATCACTTGGTCTATTGAGAAGATGGCCCCTGCTCGTGAGCTTTTTGCTGCTACTACTCCAGTCCCAGAGGACCCCCACTATTTCACCCTTCCGTATCATGAGCAGAAGCATTGTCAATCTTATCTCAATAACACTTTTGTTCAGATGTTGCATCATACTCATAATGCCACAAACACTACCAACTGTTGGGTATGTGGAATGATACCGGCGCATCAAAAGAAAGGAGGAACACCTTTTATTCCTCTTCCTTTCTCACATAATGGTTCTTGTCAAGCCTGGTATACGCTTTTGTTTGCATCGAGAAGGCGTACAGTGGGCAGACTTCTTTTTCACCTTAATAAAGTGTGTTATCAAGACAAAGATGGGTATCTCCAAGCTAATGGAACTAAATGGGAATGGGAGGAATACCGACCGGACAATATTTCCACGCCATATATCTTCACCAACACAAGAGACTCTGTTGAAAATGAACAATTTGTGATTACTGTTACAAAGACTAAAGCAGACTTATGTGTACAAAGTATTGGACGAATTCCAGTGGGAATAAGCGATTGTATTGTGACTTTAGATATTGAAGGTGTGAACGATTGTTCTTTTGTAGCTTCACATAGCACATACTTCGTATGTGGCAGTTATGGATATTATCGACTACCAGTTAGGTGGTCGGGTATATGTTATTTTCTTTTCTATTACCGCCTGTGTTTCTGGCACCTGCATCATATAATCGAGATTTTAAAGTGTTTAATGATATTACTTAGAATAGATACAAGAGGAAAATTAGTACTGAAGTATACCAAACGGATACTAGTCTACAACAATATGTCGATTTTAATTTAGGTTTGTTCTCTTTTGTAGGTGCTGCATTAAATAGTAGGAAAGTGAGATGATTAACTAGGGTTGTAGAAGCTGTTACCAATGAGACAGCTATGGCACTTGGAAATATTACTGAGGAACTACAAATTGCAAGGATTGTAACGCTCCAAAATCGTATGGTGTTAGATATGATGTTAGCTGATCGAGGTGGTGCATGTCACATTATTGGTAGTAGTTGCTGTGTCTTTATTCCCGATAATTCGCCTTCAGTATATGATGCAATGTTTAAACTGCATAAAATTGCTACAGAAATTCATACGGAAACTGGTACCTGGACTTTTGCTGGATGGTTTTGGGCTCTAGTCTCTGCTTGGGGTTGGAAACTACTGACTATTCTATGTATTGTAATTGCAGTGTTTTTCACATGCTGTATGTGTATTCATTTCGGCCCAATTATTTGCTCCATGTGTATTACTGCTTGCATACCAGCCAAGAAGGATGTTACAGAAATGAAAGCACAACACATGTTAGATAAGGTAATAGCTGAAATGATGAGTATAAATATACAGGATGAATATTAAGATTATCGCAGGAATCGAATGTCTTCAGCTAATGCTGAAAGGGTTGTGTGTTGTAGTTTGACAGCGATTAGATTAAGCAGAAGACATCTCAGTTTTATCTAGTATCGTGACATTTAGCAGACTCCATTTTGTATTCATGGCAGCCATTTTGTTTGCTACACGCTGCCGCGTGTCGACCAGGTGCTTTGTCCTATCTTCCTGTTAACTGCGCTTGAAATCTGCCCGGCAAGAGCTATATTTAGCATCCCACACTTTTGCGCATGCCCAGTAGGGTCTAAAGCTGTTAGTGATTAGTACCAGACAGGAATGTGTTTACTAGTTCCCAAAACTGTTAGCTCCTACCTCTTATGGATTGTGCCTTTCTATATTACCTTATATGTAAATAAAACTCGCTTCTGTGTTTGTACCATGTTCTTTTGAGCCCCTGTGTGGGTATAAAGGGACCATGCTCTTTTAGTTTGTGGTGCTACTTCTTTCAATACGAAAAGGTACTGTTTGAACCGTAGCACCACCTCATGAGGTGAAATAAACGTTATCTTTTCTATTCCAGTTTCTGTGCCAACTTCTTCCTATTGGTCTGAGGACTTTGTGTAGAGAAGGGCGAACCCCTTGCACTGGTGGGCCTTTCTGAGGCTCTCTACTACACTACCCGCTCCCCACAGTTGTCTTGCTGGGCAAAGACAAGGAAATATCTGCAAAGAATAACTTTCTTATGATTTATTTGTCAAATTAAGCCCTCCGTGATCGATTTCAATCAAATTAAGGCAGGAAAGGTATCTCCCACATGCATTTTCATGAACAGTTCCTTAGATGGCTGAATGAAGGCAGTTCAGTAATACTGAGCATCAAACACAAATTCAAGGAACTTGCAGCTCTAAGCTTTGGCAAACATCAAGATGAGTGCAGGCTGGAACCATGGTAGTAATTTATTTAGCAAAAGCAGTACAATGTGAGAAGGCTTCATGTTTACATTTTGCACTGATTTAGCAAGGATTGATTGTGGTGCCACTCGTATAATTCTCCATTTCAACACCTCTCTGTCTCTTCCTGGAGTTAAGGATGTTGATTCACAAACATTCTAGGGGTAGCGGAAGTGGCATCAAACAAATTGGATTCGCTAGAGGGGTTTTGTCCTACAGGACCAGGCAGGACAAGTTTATAATATAAAATAAGGATTGCCTGGTCTCGGGTTCAAAGCTGTTTATTATTTATCAGCAAGTGTGAGCTCTGTTATGTAGTTTTAGAGACTCATTATGAATTAACTTATTTCAAGTGTTTATCTTACTTGTACATTTGCAGTAAGAGGTTATAACACAACCTGAAGCAGTTCTTACACATAAATCATAATTCAAAAAACAATTGTGCATGGAAAATCATAACATCAATGGTTTGCATGACCGTTACATACATAAACATAAATTTCAATCATTAAAAAGGTACACCAGCATTTTCAACAATCAGTCTTTTGTCATAGTTCGTTTTGAGAGTTTTTTAAGACTGACACACTATGGGCATCTAATTTATTCAAGGTTCGAGAACGTCCTACAGCGCGGGACGTCTTTTTCAATTTAATGCCTTATAGTGGATTTGAAAATAAATCACATGTGGAAAAGCCGACGCGTTTCCAAACCCGGTGTGATTACTCGGGTTTTTCTTCAGGGCTAGCCTGGGTACCTGTTGGGTTAAAAATCATATTTTAGTCTCTACTCTTTCTCATGATTTTTGCAAGTGATTATATTAAATGGGGCATGTGGTACCTGTTTGTTTCAAGTACGCAATGTCGTCATTATCATTCGGATTTCCTGACCTTGACTCTGTATCAAGAGAAAGGAGACCATAAGTTGTCGCTATGGCTCACTCTCTTTTAACTACATGGGCATGACCGAGTATTTAAAGTAACTTCACTTACTTAATCTGAAGGTGTGTGGGCGTCAGTCACGCTGGCTTCTTAGAGCGGGTACTGGCAGGGAAGTTTCCGCGTTAGGCGCGTATCCCTTGCTGGGATTGTTTCTTTGTTTCAATCGCTTGTGGCTACAAAGTTAACAAAACGCTCAGTTTAGTTCGGCGTTTTACTTCAGAAATGAAAGCTATGAGCGCGAGGTTGCGAACGCGAGGCTGTGGGAGCTCACCTTTTTGGATTCAATCTCGGTGTTCTTTCTACCACACTGACTCTGCCGGACTTCACCCGGAAGTGACACAGGTTAATCACCTGACATGACCCGCTTGTAGAGTTATGGGAGTTGAAGTGCGCTTTTTATAGGAGTTAGAAAAAGCTAGAAAAAGCTAATTCTTTCATTTTCATTAAGGGCAGGATGGGTGCTCCAGAAGGGGCGGTGGCATTACACGAGGGCTCAATGAATGTTTCTTTGTAATTCAGATAGTTCATTCATCCCCTCAATTACACAGTTGAACTTAAGAATTAAGTATGCTTCTCGTTGTAGCAACAATGTTTCTACGTCTCCTCCTCTTGGTGGAATTTTTATTCCTGACAGGACTGTCCATTTGAAGTCTTTTTCTGTGTGTCCACTTTGAGTGAAGTGTTGTACCATTGGGGCTGTTAGTACTTTTTGTTTAATGCGGGACCGATGTTGGGCCATTCTCTGGTTTATTTGCTGACTAGTTTTCCCGATGTATAGTTTGGGACATGGACAGATTACCGCATACACCAAGTTGCGGCTTTTGCAGTTTGTAAATTCTTTATGGAACCATTTCGTGTTGTTGAATTCAAATTCAGTGCCTTCAATTGTGGTGGCACACGAGACACACGTTCCACATTTGTGATGTCCTTCGACTGGTTTCAGTCGCCATAATGTGCGTAAGTCTGTTCTAACTTGGCTGACTCCTAGGTCTGCCCTCACAATCTGTTGTCCAATACTTTTGTTCTTTTTCAGGGCAAAACGTGGTTTCTGCATTGGCATCCCTAGTCCAGATAGCAGATTCAGAAATTCTCAGTAACCAACTTAAAAAAAGAGGTTACCCTGATAAAATGTTAAAGCACTCCATCAAAAGGGCTTGGTGTACACCAAGAGAAGAGTTGCTGTTCAAAAAGCAGAAAAAACCGTTAGAGAGACTAGTTTGTGTTAGTACCTACGGGCCTCACACTAATAAGTTCAAATCTATAATCCTCAAAAATTGGCACCTGCTATCTGGACTAGGGATGCCAATGCAGAAACCACTTTTTGCCCTGAAAAAGAACAAAAGTATTGGACAACAGATTGTGAGGGCAGACCTAGGAGTCAGCCAAGTTAGAACAGACTTACGCACATTATGGCGACTGAAACCAGTCGAAGGACATCACAAATGTGGAACGTGTGTCTCGTGTGCCACCACAATTGAAAAAACAAGTGATGGACCGAATGTGGATCAATGTCACACATTCCCCCAGTCAAAATTGAAGGCACTGAATTTGAATTCAACAACACGAAATGGTTTCATAAAGAATTTACAAACTGCAAAAGCCGCAACTTGGTGTATGCGGTAATCTGTCCATGTCCCAAACTATACATCGGGAAAAATTGTCAGCATATAAACCAGAGAATGGCCCAACATCGGTCCCGCATTAAATAAAAAGTACTAACAGCCCCAATGGTACAACACTTCACTCAAAGTGGACACACAGAAAAAGACTTCAAATGGACAGTCCTGTCAGGAATAAAAATTCCAACAAGAGGAGGAGACGTAGAAACATTGTTGCTACAACGAGAAGCATACTTAATTCTTAAGTTCAACTGTGTAATTGAGGGGATGAATGAACTATCTGAATTACAAAGAAACATTCATTGAGCCCTCGTGTAATGCCACCGCCCCTTCTGGAGCACCCATCCTGCCTTCAATGAAAATGAAAGAATTAGCTTTTTCTAGCTTTTTCTAACTCCTATAAAAAGCGCACTTCAACTCCCATAACTCTACCAGCGGGTCATGTCAGGTGATTAACCTGTGTCACTTCCGGGTGAAGTCCGGCAGAGTCAGTGTGGTAGAAAGAACACCGAGATTGAATCCAAAAAGGTGAGCTCCCACAGCCTCGCGTTCGCAACCTCGCGCTCATAGCTTTCATTTCTGAAGTAAAACGCCGAACTAAACTGAGCGTTTTGTTAACTTTGTAGCCACAAGCGATTGAAACAAAGAAACAATCCCAGCAAGGGATACGCGCCTAACGCGGAAACTTCCCTGCCAGTACCCGCTCTAAGAAGCCAGCGTGACTGACGCCCACACACCTTCAGATTAAGTAAGTGAAGTTACTTTAAATACTCGGTCATGCCCATGTAGTTAAAAGAGAGTGAGCCATAGCGACAACTTATGGTCTCCTTTCTCTTGATACAGAGTCAAGGTCAGGAAATCCGAATGATAATGACGACATCGCGTACTTGAAACAAACAGGTACCACATGCCCCATTTAATATAATCACTTGCAAAAATCATGAGAAAGAGTAGAGACTAAAATATGATTTTTAACCCAACAGGTACCCAGGCTTGCCCTGAAGAAAAACCCGAGTAATCACACCGGGTTTGGAAACGCGTCGGCTTTTCCACATGTGATTTATTTTCAAATCCACTATAAGGCATTAAATTGAAAAAGACGTCCCGCGCTGTAGGACGTTCTCGAACCTTGAATAAATTAGATGCCCACAGTGTGTCAGTCTTAAAAAACTCTCAAAACGAACTATGACAAAAGACTGATTGTTGAAAATTCTGGTGTACCTTTTTAATGATTGAAATTTATGTTTATGTATGTAACGGTCATGCAAACCATTGATGTTATGATTTTCCATGCACAATTGTTTTTTGAATTATGATTTATGTGTAAGAACTGCTTCAGGTTGTGTTATAACCTCTTACTGCAAATGTACAAGTAAGATAAACACTTGAAATAAGTTAATTCATAATGAGTCTCTAAAACTACATAACAGAGCTCACACTTGCTGATAAATAATAAACAGCGTTGAACCCGAGACCAGGCAATCCTTATTTTATATTATCAAACAAATTGGGCCATGAAAAGACACACCACGAAATGCCACATTGCAGTGGCACTGTTTCCATCGCAGTAAAATATAACATATGGCCTTTGACCATGTTAGCATTACTGGAAGTGACATCATTCGACCTTAGTAAAAACGTTCAGTGAAGGCCTATTTCCAGCAAAGGTACGTTTTTTTAATGATTACTAAACAAAGAACCCATTTGAAGGGATATTTTTAAGAGGACAGGCATGAGTTTGGAACTTGCGCACTCTGAGCATGAGATTTTGGTCAGTATATCATTATTACTCGGGTAAAGTAGTTCTTAAGAAGTGAAACTAGAATTCTATGTGGAAAAATGTATTCTTTGAGAACGATAGCACAGGCCTATTAATCACTGTGCGAGAAAATGGTAAATAATAATAATAAAAATGGTTTAGAAACAGTCCACAAAGCACCCTTTCTGGTTTCTGCTGAATGTCATTATATAAACCACCCAGGATATTAAGGCATGGTTTAGCAAATTTAACTGCACAAATATGGAAATTTAGCGGCACAAATATTGAAATTTAGCACCATTTTTCACAGTGAAATCAATGGAAACTGTTTTAGCAGAGTATTCCACTTTGACATAGGCATGTTTAAAGTATCTGCAGCTCTAACGAAGCCAGCTCCAGTGTTAACCTCGTGGGAAGGAGATGTATTTCTCACTGGGAAGTTGTAGTGCCTATGTATGCACCCCTGCAGGGGTAACAAGCGCTAATTAAATACAAAACGTTTCCCCTCTTCGCTATCCTTCTGAATCCAGATAACTGACAATGCTATCCACCAATCAAATTACTTTCATATTTCACTATGCTAATTCAACACTAATCCTTCTTGGGGTCCGGAGTAGCGTGCTACTCGCCGGAAAAGCACTTTGACTCCTCATCAGGGGTAGTAAGCGCTATATAAATGCAATTACAATACTATGACCTCCCTAGCGTAAGGTTTTGAAGGAGCCAAACCTAAGGTTACTGTAGACATACCCCCTGTTGCAAATCACAGCATCTGTTGGTCTGTCCAGTAAGAGGGAGTACTCGTACCCCTTCCAAATGGCTGTAACCTCATGGTCCTACTCTACTGAACCTTTTTTGCACAGACAGTAACCAAAAGTTTCAGGAAGATTGAGACAATATCTACAACCATATATTCAATTCAATTCAAATAGGCTTTATTCGGTATGCAGTGCACAGCCATATAAGCAGTCATAATAAAAACACATTAAAAGTCATCACAAACCAGGATACATTGCTAGTGTTAAAAGGTGGAATTAACGGCCAAAATACAAAAGTGGCATTTTGTTCTTATAAAAAACATCTTGTGCAAATTACGCAATAAAGTGCAATTTTTTATTTGAAGTTCACAATGTGCAAATTACGCTAATTAGCACCTTCAGGTTGTGCAAATACAAGCAATAATGTGGAACCTTACGCAAATTATATGCAGAAAAGTGAAGAAGATTTTCTAGAAATGTCCAAAATGAATGGTTCATTGCATACCTTCTGAAGTAACCAATAAAATGGAAAATGAGAAGTCATTTAAAAGTTGCTAAAAATTTTAAAAGTGCATCTTAGCCTAATTTACAGGTTCTTTCTATGGCGAATGCAAATTTTAGGAACCTTGCAATGCTAGTAGCAATACAGTCTGAATCCAGAAGCTGGAGGGTCATAAAAGCAGGACGACATTGGCGGAGGCCCAGGAATTTTAAAATCGGAATCAGCCATTGCTTTCTCGGTTCAATGAAAAATTTGCAAAAGAGGGTCACGTGGAGAAGTGATTGTAAAGAAGAGTCATCACACGGACAAGGGATTAACTGGCTGGACCAGTCGTTTTGCATAGGGAAGGTTACAAACCGATGAAAGATATTTAGTCTGAATCGGGTCAACAGGAATGTATCGAAGCTAGTTAGCTTCAGAGTTAGGTAGGGCTGGATTGAATCGGTGGTTTGGATTAATAATGAATGCTGAACTGAAATTTTGTTTGCTTCAGCAGTCAGACGGAGATCGGCCAAGTGCGCTAAGCATAGATTCTTTAGGGACTTTCTTTGGGATCCTGTTCAAATCTTGGGGATTATGAAAGTAGCTCTCCATTCCCACATCGGAGAAGAACTTCCTAACATATTCCAGCCATCGGATCTTTGTAATATGTTCTGATTTAACACAATCTGTCACAATAGCTTGGGTAAGAGTTAGTTTGTTGGACGTCCAAAGACGATGCCATAGCAGAACTGGTTGCACCCGAATGATGTCAGAAATATAAGGTACACCCAGCTCTAGGTGGCAACTACATGTTGATGTGCTTGGAGGTACAGCTAGTAGGAATCTGAAGAAACTGTTTTCTACCTTTTGGATGGAATCTGCTTGCACGTGTCCCCAGACTCCATCCCCGTATATTGCTGTACTGACGCATTTAGCACGGTAAATGCGTAACATCTCTTGGGGGGTCTCTTGCCAAGTCTCTGAGTGAATGCTACTAAGGCCATAGTGGCTTTTAAAAACTGCAATTTTCTAATCTCGATTGCCCGTTTCCAGGTACCCTTTTCGTCTATCACAACTCCCAGATAGAGATAAGTGGGAGTGTGGTCAATCCTAGAATTAATTAGAAAAATACCATTTCCCTTACTCAGTTTCTTGTCGGATGTCATAATAAAAGTCTTTTTGATATTGATTTTTAAGTCCAGGTTTGACATAAATACACTATAACGATTTAGGGAGCGCTGCAGTTCCAAAGAGGTGGGGGCGATGATAACCGCGTCATCCGCATATAATCGGGCGGGGATAGGGAGATTTTTGACAAGGGTAAGTTCCTGACTCCCATCCAACATTGCTAGTTCAAAGCCGTTTGTATATAATGTGAAAGGAAGGGAGCCAGGACACAACCCTGTCTTACTCCCCGCTCCACCTTAAAGGAAGCGGATAACTGGCCCCCCCTCCATATCTCACTCTTGCGGTTGCATTTTTAACCAGAAGGGGGTCGACCCCCATTTGCATCAAGATATCCCAGAGTTTTACATGGCCCACGCAGTCAAATGCTGCGGTAAGATCTACATATGCCATGTGAAGTCTGCCACCCTTCATGTCTACATATTTCCCTCTGAGTAACGAAAGATTTAGGACCTGCTCAACTGTGCCAAAACCGTCTCTAAAGCCGTACTGGAGGTCAGATATAACATTGTTTTCCTCTGTCTAGCACTACAAATGTTCAAGCAAGAATCGGCCCACCACCTTTCCCAGCGAGTCTAACAGGGAGATGGGGTGGTAGCACATTGGACTGTTGCAATTTACCTTTTTAAAAACCGGGACCAAAATAGATTCCGACCAGGAGTCCAAGAGACCCACCGTACTAGTAGCTTCTAGGACCCTAAATAACAACGGGGCCCAGAGATCCATATTGAATTTTTAGAAATCCACAGGCACCCCGTCCGGGCCTGGTGACTTTCCTCCTTTACTTGCAAGCAGGGCTAGCTCTATTTCGGCCAGGGTGAAATCCAAAGCTGGTATATTTGGTATAGCACGTGGAATTCCAGGCCCAGGAATACCAGGATTTCTAATAGGATCCACCGTTAGGGCAAACATCTGCGAGATGTAGTTTATCCAATCAGTGTCAGTGATTGCAACTTCAATTTTATTACACTCTCTGGGACCCAACAGGAATGTTGAATTAATAACTTCCCAAAAAGCTGTACTATTTTTGGTTTCGCAGGTACTGTGTAATGCGGCCCAATGTTCCGCTCTTAGATCGATCTTCCTCTGGCGGAGCGATGTGTTATAGATTTTTCTTAGTTGGGAAACCTCAGCCCTATCCCTAGGGGATTTTGTGAGGGCTGATTTGAGAGCAGAATACACTTTAGAGCAAGATGAATTGAACCAACCAGACTTTGGGTTCCTTTTGTCTTTAGATGTAGTGGTTAGGTCCTCTTTTACAGAATCAGCTATCATTTTGAAGTTTTCTACAATCTCCTGCGGAGATGAGTTTTCCGCCAAACAAATGTTAACTGCTGTCAGGGATGTACGGACTACCCTCTTGGTTAATTTTTAGGGGTCAGAACGGGCCCACTTTATTGCGTAGCCATTCATTCTAAGGTGACAATCCTGGTACAAGGTCATTGGCTTTTGGGTACCTTCTGCCAGGTGCATCGTGATGGGAAATGGTCGCTATAAGCACAATTGTGCGTTATATAGTTGGTAATACGGTTAGAAGCGCAAATAGCCATAAGGATGTAGTCGATGCAGCTAGAAGCTCCTCTACCATTGAATGTTGGGCTAAAAGTGACAGCAGGGGCTAATAGTTCATTTGCAAAGGCCAATTGAAGGAGAGGAATTAACTCATTCATACATTCCCCTTTAGGGTAATCAAAAAAAGTGAGTGATGTTATTTTCTTGGGAATCTAAGAGACCACACGTGATGGTGTTGTTTCTCTCGCACAGTGTGAGATTAAAATCTCCGCCCCATATAATTATGGGGTTTTTCTCGTAGTTTTTATTTTTATAATCCAAAAGGAAAGTCCGTATTTCCCTCAAGATCTCCACTATTTTGAGTTCCTGTAAATTGTCGTAGAAATTAACTACCACTATATGAGTTGATTTATTAAGAGTTACTGAAAGAATCTGGTAGTTTTCGAGGTTTTTTAAAGAAGTTATTGCTCTAGCCTTGGTTAAGTTTGAAATGTAGATCGTCAATCCACCTTTTGCTCGCCCTGAGGGTGAGGTAAGTGCTGGGGAAAATAATGTAGTATATCCATTTAAATGGTTTGGTGATACCGCCCATGTCTCCTGTAAACACAGGATGTCTTAACACCGCACAAATGTTAGCCATCCTTCATGATTGATCTTAGTCCGGAGACCAGCAATATTCCAAAACATTATACTAATAGATGCCCCTCTTTTGGTGTTAACATCAGCATGGAAAGGTGGATTTAAAGATCTTCTTATTCTAGCTGTAGTGCTGGCTTTAGGAGTGACCACAGTTTGTTCTATAGGGTTTGTTTCTTGGGATCCTGGTTGGTCTCTCATCTGATCGTGGTTTGGGATAAAGGTTTCCTGAACCTGTTCTTTGGAGGTCAAGGGAAGATTAGTAGGCTGAGTCAGGGGATTTAACAGGGATGGAGTATTTAGGGATAAATTGCAACCTTGTGTCCAGCGGTCAGCACCTTTTTCACAGTCCAAGTTAGAAGGTCCTGATAGCAAAATTGGTTGTCAGTCTACCTCCTCTAGTACTGACAACAGTTTGAACCTATTTTGCGTTAGAATGGATCATTTAGTCTCAAAATAGGATTGGGAGCCGGTCTACAAAAGAAACCAAGTGGAAAAGACTGAATTGCTTTAGAGGTTGAGGGTGTTTCCTCATTTATCAGCTAATAATGAACAAACTAGTCTTGGAGAATCAAAATTGATAATAATACAATCACCCTGAGTAGTTTTTTGTGATGAGTCCGCCCAGCCTACTCTTCGCACCATGAGAATTTGATTTGTCTTCCTGGGATGGAAATGTTTATATTTAGTTAACCAGTCCACCACTTTATTCCTAAGGGACTGCCAAGACTATGTCACTCCTTGCTTAAGGGGTGGAATGCCTATCAAGGCCAGGACATAAGGACAGGAAGCGGGCGGCAAGTTTAGAATATCGGTATTTGGTCGAGTCATACTAGTGGGCAGAGTGAGTTTTGCCATTTTTGGTTCAGGGTTATTCATATTCTCCTTCCTACCAGTGGCCTTCATTTTATTGCCTTCATTTGGGTGGGTTTGGGTCACTTGTTGGGGTACCTTAGAGATACCAGGCCCAACCTCTTTACTTACATGGTTGGGGTAATCCCTAACCGATATCACAGACTCATTAACACTAGGGGTCAATTTGGAATCTTCTAATCGATCTCTGACTGCATCTACATCCCCTTTCATTTGTACTAGCTTATTCTCGATGCGAGCACATTTTTCTTCAAAGAGGGAAGATAAAAGAGAAGTCATCTCAACAATTTTTTGTTCTAGGATGTTTTTTATGAGGCCTTCTATTTGTTTCCCTAGGTTTTGTGAGATTTCTCCAGGCTTCTCAATAGCAGAGCCTACCTGGGCTACGGAATTACATTGGATATCTCCTGGTTGAATTCCTAACGTACTTCTCCCAGCCCTAATCAACGTTTTTCCCTCTTTGACCAACTTGTCTCCCTTTTGTTTGGTACTCGCTACACGTCCTTTCATTTTGTTGGTTTGCCCCCGGGTCTGGGGGCCTTTCAAACTTACAGTAGGAGTGGCAGGCTCCCTGGCCCGTGGGTCAGGTGATTTTAGTGGGGTGTCTATGTCCGGGGAGGAGAATATTGGGGAGGGTGTATTGTACAGTTGTGAAGTACTATTAAATTCCTCCTCCCTGGAAGGAGGGAGTTGTGATGGTTCAAGAAAGAGTATGCGCTCTGCAAGATGAATCTCTTGGTTGATTAGTGATTCCGCACTTAATAGGTAGGAATCTAAAGTACCCGTAGTACTCTTACATTTATCCATCACAAACAATTTTCTATGCACAGTTTAACAGACAATATGCGTTAAGATGAATAAAAATAGGAATCAAAATATGGATATTAGCTCAAAACCCAGTGACATCACACTACAACTGATAATTTTCGGTTAAAGGGGACTTTAAACGACTGAGTGAGTTTGGGAGTCCGCTTAAGTCCTCCTCCGGATATTCTTACTGGGCCTCTTGGGAACGCGGCTGGAGTTAAGCCGCCAGGGGACCGGGCCCGGGTCTGCCCCGGCTTCTCCCGGGACGTCCCGCGAGCCTCCCCGCGGGACGAAGGACCAAACAGACCTTTATGCGCCTCCTGGCACCAGTTGATGAGGAAAGCAGCGTCCTCGCCTCGGTCAGGGCTGCAGTGTTGCTGGGAGATGTAGTGCAGGAACACCAGTGGAGCAAAGCCCGGCCAGCAGAGGAGACAGTGGGGGCAAAGGTCGCAGCGCCTCGTCGGAGCAAAGCCCGACCGGCACAAGAGTCAGGGAGAGGTGAGCCTCGTTGCGCCTCAGCGGAGCAGAGCCCGGCCAACTCGAATACCCCCAAGCACAGCCACACTAGGTCCTCGGCCCCAAATGGACCTTTATGCGCCTCCTGGCACTGGTTGATGAGGAAAGCGGCGTCTTTGCCTCGGTCAGGGCTGCAGGGTTGCTGGGAGATGTAGTGCAGAAACACCAGCGGAGCAAAGCCCGGCCAGCAGAGGAGACAGTGGGGGCAAAAGTCGCAGCGCCTCGGCAGAGCAAAGCCCGGCGGGCACAAGAGTCAGGGAGAGGTGAGCCTTGTTGCGCCTTAGCGGAGCAGAGCCCGGCCAACTCGAATACCCCCAAGCACAGCCACACTAGGTCCTCGACCCCCAACATACCTTTATGCTCCTCCTGGCACCGGTTGATGAGGAAAGCGGCGTCCTCGCCTCGGTCAGGGCTGCAGGGTTGCTGGGAGATGTAGTGCAGGAACACCAGCGGAGCAAAGCCCGGCCAGCAGAGGAGACAGTGAAGGCAAAGGTCGCAGCGCCTCGGCGGAGCAAAGCCCGCCCGGCACAAGAGTCAGGGAGAGGTGAGACTCGTTGCGCCTCAGCGGAGCAGAGCCCGGCCAACTCGAATACCCCCAAGCACAGCCACACTAGGTCCTCAGCCCCAAACGGACCTTTATGCACCTCCTGGTGCCGGTTGATGAGGAAAGCGGCGTCCTCACATCGGTCAGGGCTGCAGGGTTGCTGGGAGATGTAGTGCAGGAACACCAGCAGAGCAAAGCCCGGCCAGCAGAGGAGACAGTGGGGGCACAGGTCGCAGCACCTCAGCGGAGCAAAGGCCGGCTGGCACCAGAGTCACGGAGAGGTGAGCCTCCTTGCGCCTCAGTGGAGCAGAGCCCTGCCAACTCGAATACCCCAAAGCACAGCCACACTCAGTCGGCACTGCTGCCAATTAGGGAGGGGGGAGCTGTCCTAGTCTCAGCTATGTCGATAGATGCTACTGCTATCAGTCACGGTACAGCATGGGGGCCGGGATTAATCTGGATGTGCGTGCGGCAGGCGTCTATTTTAATTTAATTAGCCGATCCAGCAATGGGACCCTTCACCTGGCTGCTGAGAAGAGATAATATATTACTAAACAAGTTTGACACAATCACAGAGAACCACAAAATATCATCTTAAAATCAAGGAGCTAACCAGAAATAAAATACAGGGGCATGTTTGGGGAGGGTTTTAGAAAGGTGTTAGCTTTATTCAGAAATGAAAACGAGCATGCAATGGTGTAACCAGTATCAGAAAAGGAAATGGTTTGGATGTTTTATTCGGAAACTGGAAAGGAAAGTGTACTGTTTTGGTCTAGCAGAGGCGAAGATCGTGCACCAGTGCAACAAGCAAAATAACTGAACATGCAGTATGTTCATAAATAGATAGAATGTCATTAGGGAGATAGCGCCTGCCTCTCATTGATGTAAAAAATACAGTCATTATATGTAAGAGTTTTGGCAAATAGGATTTCTCCATGGGCTGAAAGTGTGTTCACACAATTAAAGGAAAATCACAGTAAATTGATTTGAGTGTTCTTCGAGATCTGTAAAGTGGGGTACAAGTCCCAGGAAATGTAAAAGAAGGTGTAGAGGCCAAAAATGTAAAGTCTAAAGAAACAGAGTTCCAAATAAATTGAAAAACCCTTCGGTTGCACTGGTATGAAGCTTTACTTTACACCAATACTACACAGCCAATTGGGCTTTCATGCATGCACATCCACACAAACACACGTACATATGTTGTACACTCTTACTTTTTCTCAAAACAATGCACATTTTTTTTCATACACCATACCCAAGATAGGCAGTGCAGGTAAGCATGGGCGGAAAATCCGTTACGCTCGCGGATTTTGCGGATTTTCGGGAAATCCGCAATCCGCGAGATTTGCGAATTTCCCGCAAAATCCGCAAATCCGCAAGCAGCGGATTTTGCTCGCGCTGCTCGCACTGTTCGCGTGAGTTCGCGCCCCGCGAATAAGTGCAAAATTGCAGAAATACGATCTTAGCAAAACTGAAAGTAACTACTTACCAGGTTCAAAAGTTCAGGCACATCATTAGTAGCCATTTCCTGTAGTGCTTCCTGAGGGGCCCCTCCAGAGTTCAGTTGCCAGTTGAAACTATTATGTGACCCTGCTCTGAACCTCAGAATAGTTACACATATGCCACAAAGGTCCTGAATTACAGCTAAGGGAGACAAGCAGGAGCCAGGCTGGAAGTTAAAATCCATTAATCAGCCCCTAATTCATTATTGTCAGTTGGGGCAGGGCAGGTGTTGTAACTAATTTTGCAACAATGAAAGCACTTAGCAAGTGCAAAAGATCACTAATCAGGGCGCACTAAGGAAGCAGGTGCCAGCTAAAAAAATATTCTGTGACACATTAATCAGCCCCAAATTAATTCAGGTCACTTGAGGCAGGGAAGGTGTGCTTTGCTTTGCCGAAAATAATGTACACTGGACAACCAGAGGGTGTGGTGATGAAACAGAGGGTGGCATGGGTGGGCCAGAGGGTGGCATGAGTAGTCAGAGAGTGGCAGTGGTGACAGAGAGTGGCAGTGATGAAGAAGAGTGTCCCAAACAGGCTGGACACGTAGAAACAACAAGTTCGCAAAACTTACGACCCGACAGGTAAGTTCGCAAATTGCGAAATTGTAAAAACCCTCGCGAACTGGCAGAAACACGGGCGAACACAAAAAAAAAAAATCCGCAAATTCGCGGGAATTCGCGGATTTTGCGGATTGCGAATCCGCAAATCCGCAAAATTCGAGGATTGCCAATCCGCAAAATCCGCTCATGCTTAAGTGCAGGCTTTAAATGAAAGCTCACCTGCCAAATCCCAGTACAAGCCATTCCTCAGTGTCTACACCAACTATCCTGCTACTACAACCCGGTCAAGTCCCAGACAGACAGTTCATACAGGCAACCTCTTGCTCCAGTCACCCTTGCACTGAGCACTCTGCCAAATACCCTATTCTATGCCAGCCGGGTGGGGGGGCTTCATTAGCACCATCCAGAGTCCTGTTCCCAAGAGCCCTAGATATGACACTACTGGGACATTCACTCAGACCATCACATCAGCAGTGTATTCAGCTAAGCACCCCACTGGGGCCTCAGTCCCACTATCCTTCCTGGTTCTCATCCTAGCAGCACACAGAGGAAACCCCTTTCATGGAGATGGCCCAGTAGGCAAGTCGGTGAAAGGCTCTCCCTCCCACTTACATTAAAATACATGGATTGTGGATCAATAAAATTATAAAATAAATATTAGGAACAGTTTTTAAAAAAATGGTGTAGTGTAAACAACATCCCGACTGCACAGTCTTACCCGACTCATTTACACAGCTGGGGGTGGTCCTGGCGACCTTACTCACAGTTATTGCTATCAATGAAAATTACCAACTCTTTTCAACTTCCTCTCTGGGCACTACACTTCTTACCTCTGCAGTTGTTGGTATTCCTTCTGCAACCTCAGGTGCTACATCTGCAGCCTGTTTTCCGACAACAGAATCCTTGTTGAAGAGCATTGGGCACCCGAATCTGAAATTGAACCCTGCACCTGGCTGCCCCTGTGCCGCTGGTGATGTATGGTTGGTGTAGCTTTGTGGCCCCCCTGTGCTTGACCTAACCCCCAAAGTTTGGCCCCTGCAATTGATCTACTTACTTGCAAGCAGTGTGACTTCAAGCACCCCCAGTCTCAATTGAAATGCATTGAGCCGAACTCTGATTTTGGACTCTGCACGCAGCTGCTCCTGTGCCACTGGTGGTGCAGTTTTGGTACTCACCTGACCCTAGCCCCTTGCTGAACTTTGGTGCTGAAGACAGTAAGTGTAAGTGTGATACTTACCTGTTTAATCACAATATTATTTTCCATATATGATAACATTGAACTGCTCAGAAATTTCCTAATTTAATACATTGGTGTGCGATTTTTATTGTGTGTGGTGTCTTTCTTATTTAATGTATTGGTATTTAAATGCTTTACATACCTGTCTCCTAAGTCAAGCCTGCCTGCTTGTTGCCAGATACCAAGAGTTGAGAAGGGAATAATTTATTGAGACATTGTCTGGACCCTATATTTCATTGGTGGCCTAATTGCTTGTTAGTGGTAGTTGCAGACTTAACCCTTCTAATAATCCACCTTCCAACACACTTTAGCTAACCTAAGTCTGTCTGCGCTGTGCCATACCTACCACGGATGGTCTCAGGTTGAAATTATTGAAACATTTTCAAGGACCTAACAGGTTAGTGACTTTATTACTTGTAATAGACTACCATCACCACAATTAACAGTACACTTTCAGATCATTCACCATTATGACCCTTCACTATTTAGACTACTAACACATTCACCATTACTGAGTCTCACCACCCAGATACAAATAATTTTCCCTGAAAAGACTGAAATACACTCTTGAAAAGAGAAAGCCAGATTCAATAGATAAAATATCAAGTCAAACTGAACAAAGTGACTCAGAAGTAGAACTGATACGAAAAACAAAGAGAATAAGAATTCTGAATAAGAAACACACAGCTCCAGAATGGACATATGTAGTGTTGGAAGAAATTGAGGACACAAAACAAAATGAAGAAGAAGCTGGTACAGATCAAAGTGATGAAAGTGAATTAAAACCACCTTAAAAAGAACTGTAAAAATTAAGGTGCAACAACTTCAATGAAGACTATTTTGAAAGTTGCAAAAGAATTGAAGAAGAAGAAGCTATGACAAAAAAGGAGGGTCTAGAGAAGAGAGGCCTAAAGTGTAAGGATTCACTACTTTAGTTGGTTTTTGGATACGTTTTTTCTTATATTTGTTATTTTTTTTTTATATTGTGTTTAAAATGGCAAAAGTAACAGAAACTGGATATCAGAATCATAGTTTTAAACGTAAATGTACTAATGTTTGCTTATGTAGTGTTTCATTACTAATGTTGGTGTGGTTAACACTGATTGTTATTGTGCCTGTTGTAATGGTGACTAGTCATAAAAATAATACTAATGATTTGGGAAGTGAGAGAATGGATTCTATTACTGAAGAGAAATAGGCGTGGAGAACCACGCCTCCACGTAGCCACAGGTCACCGCCGCTCCTTCCCCTGCAATGGAGTCCTGAGAGTTTCATCAACTGAGCGTTGGCATTCTGGTGTTCTGAATCCCAAGTGAGGGTTCTGCCGGCCGGCGTCTTTTGATGTGCCAGCTGCTTGAAGTTTGTTTTACGACCAAGATAGGGCCAAAACTGTGCCCACTGATACCGGGCTTGCAGTGAGATGGAGACAGCCCAGTTGAAAACTGGATCATGGCTCGTAGGCGCTCGATGACACGATGGAATGCGGTGCCCGAACCTGAGCCTGTGCCTGAGAATAGAGAGGCCGCGCGCTGTAAGGGAGCTGGTTCTTTGATGAGGTGAGCCTGCCAGGGGAGATTTGGATCTGGATTCAGGATTTAGGACTTGGTGTCTGATGCAAGCTGTGGGAGGATATCAGGACATTAGGATAGTTTAAGGGTGTTAAGGGAGTGTGCGCTTCATCTTCCAGAGGTCTGCACTTTCCCTCTCCTTTCCTGGGTCAGTTGGTCCTCAAGAAAGGAGTTTTCCCCCCAGGTATTGGTCTCAATGACTCAAAACCAAGACCATTGCTCTTTCTTAAACTAGGAGGAGTTGAATAGCCTGTCAAGTGGATTGAATACAATCTAAAGGCTTACAATATAGGGGGAGATAGAAAAGAAATAGGAGGAAAAATTAGAAACATGTCAAACAGGTGAATGTCGTGGCAAAAGTTGATTCAGCGGCTAGACTGAAAGCCAAAACTCGCTTAGCGTAGGCTAAAGCGATATCCTCAGTGGCCAGAGCCGATCATACAGCAAATCGTCTTGGTCTCAATTCTAGTTTCAAGAGCTCTGAAGAAGAACCTCACGAGCTATTTCTGGAAGGCGGGGCTCTTGCTATGCAGAAGCAAACAGATGGACCAGCTAATAGGGAGAAGAAACAGGTTACTGAGTCCACAGAAAGGCCCAACAAGGATGAGGTAAAAAGCCCTAAAGACATAGATCTATTCTCTAAAAAAGCATTTTTGTCGACTCCTCTCAAATCTACTGCTAAACCTCAGCGGTTAATGGAGGTAGGGTCAGAAGACATCCTTATCAGTCTGCGACGGATCTCATTTTCATCCTCATTAACACCACATTTGGGCAGGCTCCCTCCACAGCTGCTCTGGCAGTACAAGAATCTGGTCAAGCCTCGGTGGGTCAAGCTATACCTTTAACTCTAACCCCTCCAGGGCTTCGGACCCAGCCCCTGCCAGCCCAGTCATCTTCAGGAGGTTCAAAAGAATCACAACCAGGGGCTCAAGTACAGCTGCAGACCCAGTGGCAGACGTCTGGTAGAGCCAGGATGGAATCTTCAGGCCAGCTCCCCGGGGCTCAAATGGATGGTGGGAAAATACAACAGGACATTTCGGAATCTTCAATAGAAGCAGCCACCACTCAACAGATCGATATCAAGACCATGCTAAATCTTATCTTGGAAGAGATAAGAGAAATGAAGAGATCCAAAGAGAACAAGATAGCCTCTCTCCATCTGTGTCTTGGGAAAATTGATGAAGTAGTGGCTTGTTTTCAAGCAGAATCAAGGATCGTCCAGTTGGAGGATCAAATGAGTACCATGCTTCTGAGAGTAAACAAAGCTACCAAAGATAAAAAAAATTCTAGAGAATAAACTCGAGGAGCTTGAAAATCTTGACGGTCGAGCTTACGATTAGTAGGGGTTCCTGAGGGGAGTGTGGGATCTCAAACACTCCAATGAGTGGAGTCATTTATTAAGCAGAAAATTTTGCCTGAACTCCCTGGAGACCTAACAATTACAAGGGCCCATAGAGTTCCCTTACATCCTCTGCCCAATTCAAAGATCCCACGTACCATCCTGATTCATTTTGCTGACTATCGTATTAAAGAGAGGATTCTAGCAAAGGCAATACAGCAGAGACAATTTTCTACCAATGAAGTCTCGAAATGTCGCATATTCTCTGATATGTCAGCTGTAGCTGCACGCAGGTGCAAAGAGTTTGTTAAACTCCTTTATCTTTTTAAAGCTCAAGGAGCACAGGTCTCAATAGCCCAACAATCCGAGCTGCATGTCCTTGTGAGGAGGAAACTCCATATGTTTTCAAATATAGAGGATACTCAGGATCTACTGAGAGTCAAATTACATATAGCGTGTTGCTGACGTTCTCTATTACCGGGGGGAGGATAGTCACTCAGGGTGTAGTACCATGACACCCAATAGTGAAGAAGGGGGGGCCAGATGTGGCTAGCCTGGTTTCCCGCATTTCTAGTGGGGCTCTGTTGGGTGATAGCAGTAAAAAGAGCAATAGCAAGTGGGGCAAGAAAAACAGGGTTTTGGGATAAAAAAGAAATGGCTAGTAAATGCTGTATTAAGTCGGTAAATGTGAGTGGGATGTTAAACAAACAATAGTATGGAGGGCTCATAAAGTGGCTGGCTTCTTTTTTCCGCAAGTTTTATTTCTTCAAGAAACCCATCTAAAAACAAATTCTCCTAAGCTCTTTCTCCTCTGAGTCTTTTCAAATGGCTTTAAGCATCGGCTTGGCTTGCCAAAAGAAATGTAGCTATCTACTTCTGTAGAAGTATGGCATGGGAGTTTGTCCAAGTCCGGAGAAACCCTCAGGGAAGATGGCTTTGAGTCATGGTTAAACTAAATGGGACTATATTACATTTTTTGAACTACTACTACAGCCCAGAAATAGATGATCCCTCAGCTTTAACAACGGTTAACGACCAACTTAGGGGGACACCCGGGCAGATTATTCTAGGAGCGGATTTAAATGTTATCCAAAACCTGAGAAAAGACACTTCCAATAAGAATAAGAAGCAATTGAAGCCAAAAACAAAAAAGGTTTTAGATGCCATAAAACAGGAGTACCAGCTGATAGATTCCTGGTGTTTAGCCAACCAGACAAATTGTGAGTATACATGCCACTCCTGCCAATTCCAAACAGCTTCTTGCATCAACTTTTTCCTAAGATATTGGTCTTTGAACTACATAGATGCTAAAATTGGGGCTAATTTATTCTCGTACCACTCCTATGTAAAACTAGAGCTGGAAATAGGAGGGAAAGAGGATAAGATCCAGGTGGCAGATTGATCATCTCCTCCTCCTGGATCTTCAATGCGTAGGTGATTTAAGAGAGTGGATAATGGATTATTTTAAGATCTATGAAGGAAAGGCGTAACTATTTTCAGTTTGGGGGGGTTTCAAGGCAGCTGTACCTGGGCAAATGATCACCTTTTCTGCCACCCAGTCTAAAATACGTTGTAATAAAATTGCCAAATTCCAGCAGGCTGTCAACAGTGCCTTGAGCCAGAGAAATGTTCCTTTACAGGGAGATGGGGAAGCAACAGGTCAGCCCGAAATGGCCAAAATGGTGCTCAAGGAATTTTTTTAATTGAAGAGACTAAGAACTTTGCAACAATGTGTATATGAGAAAGTCAAAGAGTTGGTAAATTATTAGCTAGGTTAACTAAGACTAGACCGGAAGCAGCCTTAATTACCGAGGTTATAGATCCCAAGACTAGAGTTGTGGTAACGGATAAGGATAGAATAGCCTAGATTTTCATGGAGCATTATCAACCTCTCTATGCTACTAAATGCTACTAAATACGTGGTTAGGCTAGACTCGATCCAGGAATATTCTGAGAGTGTAAATTTTTCGAGCTTATCTGATTCCCTCATGGAACAGATCTGACATGATATATCAGATGCAGAAATTTTAACAGCTTTGAATTCTATTGCGGGGGGTCAAAGCCTATGGAAATGATGGGCTGCCCATACAATTTTATAAGGCATTTGCCAAGGAATTGATCCCCTTCTTGGCAAAGCTGTTTAACTATATTAAGATGGGGTGCCATCCCCTCAAGTTTTAAAGCGTCTATAAATGTAAGCTTTGTGAAAAAGGGTACAGAATCCAAGAATGTCAATTCCTATAGGCCGATTAGCCTTCTAAATGGCGATTATAAAATTCTAATGAAAATTTGGGCCCAACGTTTCACTCCCATAGCGCAGGAAATGATTCATAGAGATCAGTCTGGGTTTATTGCCAAAAGGTCGATGTCCTCAAATACCGGGTTTCTAATTCATGCTCTTGACTTTGTTAACAATAATTGCACTTCAACGCTCATAATTATGGTGGACACCGAAAAGGAGTTTGACCTGGGTAATTGGGACACACTTCTCTATGGTTTGGGCAAGTTTGGTGTCCATTTCCAGGTTATATAAATGCTGAGGAACATTTACCTGAGGGCTCAGGCCCTCAGATGTAATCTTTCATCTAGTGGCGCCCGACCAAGCAGGTGACCAGTCTATATTGAGTCAAACTAAGAGGTGTGGGCAATTGGTACTCTCAGCTGTGTAAACAAATGAATCTCCTCTGGTTGAGAACTTTTTAGAAAAAGTAACTCAGGAAACCAATAACACTCTGTCAAGTCAGGAGTGGCAGCCTAAATCCCAGTTAGTGAGTAAGGCTTTAAGAGCGGCCAATTTTAAAAGAATAGCCTTCTTTTCTCGGTGGATGGATACTATATTCCTAAAATACTTAATAAAAAATATCTTGAAGTGGAGAATAAATGCTTCCGCTGCCCAGTAGAAGGGGAAGGGGCTTGGCTACATATGTTCTTCATGTGTCCACAATTAGAGCCATTCTGTTGGGCAATCCAGAAGAGGCTAGATCCAGAAGCTGAGGTAGCCCTTTTTGGCATTAATAGAGCGAGGGAAGACCTGACAAAACCAGAGGAGACTTTTACAGCAATTTTCTCCTTAGTTGCTTGCTCTTTAATACTCCAGAATTGGAGGTCGGCGGATGCACCTTCTTACTCGAAGTGGCTAAACAAAATGAAACCAACTATGATGTTTGAAGAAGCACACGCTAGGAGGTAGGTGCTACATGAAAGTTCACTGCTGTTTTGAAATATTTAGTGAACCTTGAAAATATGGTGGAAATTGAAGTTCCATAGATATTTTAAACAGGATTTTTTAAAAAAAAAAGAACAAACGTACAAAATAAAGAATAATAAATAGTACACGTACTTGAATTTCGGCTCATCCTGCGGCGATATCTTGACTGGTGTAAAAAAAATATATAGGTAGTTTTTGGTCGTTTGGACTTTAGCATGCTAGATTTGGACAGCTATAGACAGTAGGGACTTTGACCAAAGCATTTTTGAAAATTGAGGAAGTTGCCAGATATTTAGTTGCAATTACTTCTTCTGTATTTAATCTGTGCTGGTTTTATGCCAGGTGAAAGACAACGTATTTTGGGTCTTTCTGGGTACTATAGCACTTTAGCACTTTAGTATGAAATATTCGCATTCTTATAAAAAGATGTGATATTGACTAAAGCACTGTTTGAAAATCAGGATGTAGCCAGACAACTGTTGGAACATGCTTTTCTTTATTTTCCTGTATCTAATCCATGTTGGTTATATGTATAACACGCAGGTTTTCGATCACAGAATGTCATTTAAACTCTGTTATCAATTGCTTTTTGCTATGTCCAATTTGCTCTGCTCGATAAAAACTAAAAAAAAACATACAAAAAAAGTATTTATTAATTTTAGAGATTCCTATTAGGAGAGATTTGAAGGATGTTTATGGACCTGTTTATGCAACATATATGGGAGATTTTTTCATTAGTAACAAACCAATAGATACAATTTATGCACATTGAAAAAATCTAACCTGTAAGCTACGACATGAAGAAATAGAATTTATAATTATGGAAGAAGAATATGGTCGAAGATAGAAGATGAGATTTCAAAAAGAAAGCTGCTGAGCAAAAGTCTCATGTACCTCCATGGGCTTTCAGAGAGAGTGATTACAAAAAGGGTGAGACTTACTCTGCCATGACTCTCGATTTGCAACATACAGGAAAGCTTTATGTGTTTAGAGAAAAGACTAAACTGAATAGTTACTTCATTGGCTCTAGTAAATGTGAGCATACTTTCTTGATAAAAGGAAGCTGGGGATTGAATGTAGGAACTGATCCTGTTTTCCCTGGAATTTATTAAGTGTGTTAAGATAGAATTAATTAAATGAAACTAAGACTAACACATAATAAGAGAGGAGCAAGTTATTCTGAAATAATAGGTGATATTTTTGGAGCACTGATACCTTCAGTTGGAGTTATCTTGAATTCACACAAAATTCGAAAATTTTCCACAATGGTTGATTGCTTATCAACAGATTAAGCTGGTGGGTTCTTGATGATTGATACTGAAATGGTTGTGATTAGATCAATGGTTTTGCAAAATCGACTTGCCCTTGATATATTATTGGCATAAGAGGGCAGAGTCTGTACCATCTTGATAATACAACAATGCTGTACTTCTATTCCTGACAAGAGTAAAAATCTTGAAAGGTATATTATCAATATTACAGAACTTCATGAAGATTTGAATGAATTGTCGGTTGATGGTGTTTGTGAGAAATGTGGTAAGAGTTTTTCCTCAGTTGGAAATCGGTTTTCTACTATTGCCCTTGAACCCGAACAATGGCAGAATCACTTTCAGAGCCTTTACAATCACACAGGACATTTAACCCAGGGGGAAGAACTAAGACCAACACAGCCCTCAAAACTGGACTTTTCCCTGAAAGAAGTTGAATTGGGAATAGCAGGGCTCAGTAAAAACAAAGCACCCGGCCCGGACGGAATACCACCTGATCTCTACCTGAGCAAAATTGATCTGTGGGCCCCCCTACTAACGAGGGTCCTGAACGAGGCAGTGGTGGCAGGATTGCCTCGTTCCTGGTCAACAGCAACCATAGTTCCGATTTACAAAAAGGGGAACCGTGACGTCCCTCAATGCTATCGCCCCATTTCTCTTATAGATGTGACAGCGAAAGTACTGGGGCGAGTTATCTTACATCGTCTGCAGGAATGGGCTGAGGAGCACCAGGTTTTTTCAGACGTCCAATACGGTTTCAGGGAGGGCAGATCCACCACTGATCAATGTCTGAACCTGTACCTTTTGGCAGCAAAATATACCATCGCTGGCAATGGGAATATATTTATGGGATTCATGGATCTCTCTGCGGCCTTTGACCGCGTAAACAGAGGAAAACTTTGGTCTTTATTGATAAATTTAGGAGTGGATCAACCCCTTGTGGACACCCTACAAACCCTACACTGGAATACGTCTGCAAGTGTGAGGTATAACCAAGAGGGAAGTAAGACCGACCCCTTTCTCTGCACCAGTGGAGTGAGGCAGGGCTGCATCTTAGCGCCCTTCCTATTCTCTATATATATTAATCTCCTGGAAAAAGAACTTCTTAAGCTAAAGGTGGATTCGCCCCAAATTGGCCAACGTGCAGTGCCGGTATTACTTTATGCCGATGACGCAGTACTGTTAGCCAGAACTCCCTTAGGTTTACAAAAGTTGATTGACGGTTTTGTCGACTTCATGGCTAAACTCGATTTATCGACAAACCTTGAAAAATCTTATATCATGACAACAGGAGCAAAGAAAAAGGGGAACTTTACTTATAACATCGGATCACACAAGATTGGCCAGGTCAAGACCTTTTCATACCTGGGTGTAGTGTTTGATAACCATTTGAACTTTAAACCCTTGGTGGAGAAACATGCAACTAAACTGGCGGCGTCATCAGGAGCCATTATGGGGTATGGTCGAAGACTGGGAAGGTGGTCTCCAGAGCAAATACTAAATTTGTATAGATCAATCTGCAGTGCGAAGGTCACCTATGGTGCGGATGTATGGGGTTTTATAGACAGTAAACTACAACAAATACAGGTGGAAGAAAATAAATTCCTGAGAAGAATTTTGAAAGTGCCACAGAGTGTCCCGGCCTACATTATTCACGAGGAAGTTGGAGAGCCCTTTATCGAAGACTGGATTAAAGTTAAACCCCTTCTGGCTTGGGTTAAAATATGGACTAACCCCGAGGCGGTTTTAACGAGACAAATCATAACAGACTGCCTTAAACATGATAAAGGACACATTATCCCCTGGTTGAAGTATATTAAGGAATCGTTAGAAGAGATTGTCTGTACAAATTTCTTCACATCCCCAGAATCCCTAACTATTGAGAGTAAAACGATGGTAAAAAAACTTTTCTTAGAATGGTTACGGACGATTAGGGCAGAGAGTGAAAGACACAAGCCCACTGTTTTATCTTATTGTCAACTTACAGCAAAGCAAGGAATGGAACCATATCTGAGGGTCATGCATAATGCCCAGGATCGTTATTACATGACCCGCTTCAGACTCAATATGCTTCATCACATATTTGCAGTGCCTTCCGGGTTCACTCTCACAGTGGAGGCGAAGGGTACCTGCGGCTGCGACACTAGGTCTCTGCAGGACACCCTTCACTTTGTTTTACTATGTCCCTTTTATTCGGTCCCAAGACGTAAGTTTATAGTGGGGATTCTGAAAGAATCAAAATTCAGACAAGCAAAATTGGCTTTGAAGTTTTTACAGGAAGCTGAAGACGCCTATACACTATTTTGCACTGTAAATTTTATCCGGGTAGCACTGCGGTTAAGGGACACCAGAGAAAATTGACTTTAATATCACTTAATCCTTTAAAATTAACTCCTTTCCCACTAGTCTAATGAAATATGTTTTAGCTACATTTAATTTATATCTCCTTTTAAACCAAAATTTGTATGTAACATTTGTGTGTATATTGTATATGTGCTTTTATGGTGTCTTTTTAAGTACCGAATAAAGACTATAAATTGAATTGATTGAATTGACTTGCCCTTGATATATTATTGGCATAAGAGGGTGGAGTCTGTATCATCTTGATAATACAACAATGCTGTACTTCTATTCCTGACAAGAGATTAAATCTTGAAGGGTATATTATCAATATTACAGAACTTCATGAAGATTTGACTGAATTGTCGGTTGATGGTGTTTGTGAGAAATGTGGTAAGAGTTTTTCCTCAGTTGGAAATCGGTTTTCTACTATTGCCCTTGAACCCGAACAATGGCAGAATCACTTTCAGAGCCTTTACAATCACACAGGACATTTAACCCAGTGGGAAGAACTAAGACCAACACAGCCCTCAAAAATGGACTTTTCCCTGAAAGAAGTTGAATTGGGAATAGCAGGGCTCAGTAAAAACAAAGCACCCGGCCCGGACGGAATACCACCTGATCTCTACCTGAGCAAAATTGATCTGTGGGCCCCGCTACTAACGAGGGTCCTGAACGAGGCAGTGGTGGCAGGATTGCCTCGTTCCTGGTCAACAGCAACCATAGTTTACAAAAAGGGGAACCGTGACGACCCTCAATGCTATCGCCCCATTTCTCTTATAGATGTGACAGCGAAAGTACTGGGGCAAGTTATCTTACATCGTCTGCAGGAATAGGCTGAGGAGCACCAGGTTTTTTCAGACGTCCAATACGGTTTCAGGGAGGGCAGATCCACCACTGATCAATGTCTGAACCTGTACCTTTTGGCAGCAAAATATACCATCGCTGGCAATGGGAATATATTTATGGGATTCATGGATCTCTCTGCGGCCTTTGACTGCGTAAACAGAGGAAAACTTTGGTCTTTATTGATAAATTTAGGAGTGGATCAACCCCTTGTGGACACCCTACAAACCCTACACTGGAATACGTCTGCAAGTGTGAGGTATAACCAAGAGGGAAGTAAGACCGACCCCTTTCTCTGCACCAGTGGAGTGAGGCAGGGCTGCATCTTAGCGCCCTTCCCATTCTCTATATATATTAATCTCCTGGAAAAAGAACTTCTTAAGCTAAAGGTGGATTCGCCCCAAATTGGCCAACGTGCAGTGCCGGTATTACTTTATGCCGATGACGCAGTACTGTTAGCCAGAACTCCCTTAGGTTTACAAAAGTTGATTGACGGTTTTGTCGACTTCATGGCTAAACTCGATTTATCGACAAACCTTGAAAAACTTATATCATGACAACAGGAGCAAAGAAAAAGGGGAACTTTACTTATAACATCGGATCACACAAGATTGGCCAGGTCAAGACCTTTTCATACCTGGGTGTAGTGTTTGATAACCATTTGAACTTTAAACCCTTGGTGGAGAAACATGCAACTAAACTGGCGGCGTCATCAGGAGCCATTATGGGGTATGGTCGAAGACTGGGAAGGTGGTCTCCAGAGCAAATACTAAATTTGTATAGATCAATCTGCTGTGCGAAGGTCACCTATGGTGCGGAAGTATGGGGTTTTATAGACAGTAAACTACAACAAATACAGGTGGAAGAAAATAAATTCCTGAGAAGAATTTTGAAACTGCCACAGAGTGTCCTGGCCTACATTATTCACGAGGAAGTTGGAGAGCCCTTTATCGAAGACTGGATTAAAGTTAAACCCCTTCTGGCTTGGGTTAAAATATGGACTAACCCCGAGGCGGTTTTAACGAGACAAATCATAACAGACTGCCTTAAACATGATAAAGGACACCTTATCCCCTGGTTGAAGTGTATTAAGGACTCGTTAGAAGAGATTGACTGTACAAATTTCTTCACATCCCCAGAATCCCTAACTATTGAGAGTAAAACGATGGTAAAAAAACTTTTCTTAGAATGGTTACGGACGATTAGGGCAGAGAGTGAAAGACACAAGCCCACTGTTTTATCTTATTGTCATCTTACAGCAAAGCAAGGAATGGAACCATATCTGAGGGTCATGCATAATGCCCAGGATCGTTATTACATGACCCGCTTCAGACTCAATATGCTTCATCACATATTTGCGGTGCCTTCCGGGTTCACTCTCACAGTGGAGGCGAAGGGTACCTGCGGCTGCGACACTAGGTCTCCGCAGGACACCCTTTACTTTGTTTAACTATGTCCCTTTTATTCGGTCCCAAGACGTAAGTTTCTAGTGGGGATTCTGAAAGAATCAAAATTCAGACAAGCAAAATTGGCTTTGAAGTTTTTACAGGAAGCTGAAGACGCCTATACACTATTTTGCACTGTAAATTTTATCCGGGTAGCACTGCGGTTAAGGGACACCAGACAAAATGGTTGATTGCTTATCAACAGATTAAGCTGGTGGGTTCTTGATGATTGATACTGAAATGGTTGTGATTAGATCAATGGTTTTGCAAAATCGACTTGCCCTTGATATATTATTGGCATAAGAGGGCAGAGTCTGTACCATCTTGATAATACAACAATGCTGTACTTCTATTCCTGACAAGAGTAAAAATCTTGAAGGGTATATTATCAATATTACAGAACTTCATGAAGATTTGAATGAATTGTCGGTTGATGGTGTTTGTGAGAAATGTGGTAAGAGTTTTTCCTCAGTTGGAAATCGGTTTTCTACTATTGCCCTTGAACCCGAACAATGGCAGAATCACTTTCAGAGCCTTTACAATCACACAGGACATTTAACCCAGGGGGAAGAACTAAGACCAACACAGCCCTCAAAACTGGACTTTTCCCTGAAAGAAGTTGAATTGGGAATAGCAGGGCTCAGTAAAAACAAAGCACCCGGCCCGGACGGAATACCACCTGATCTCTACCTGAGCAAAATTGATCTGTGGGCCCCCCTACTAACGAGGGTCCTGAACGAGGCAGTGGTGGCAGGATTGCCTCGTTCCTGGTCAACAGCAACCATAGTTCCGATTTACAAAAAGGGGAACCGTGACGACCCTCAATGCTATCGCCCCATTTCTCTTATAGATGTGACAGCGAAAGTACTGTGGCGAGTTATCTTACATCGTCTGCAGGAATGGGCTGAGGAGCACCAGGTTTTTTCAGACGTCCAATACGGTTTCAGGGAGGGCAGATCCACCACTGATCAATGTCTGAACCTGTACCTTTTGGCAGCAAAATATACCATCGCTGGCAATGGGAATATATTTATGGGATTCATGGATCTCTCTGCGGCCTTTGACCGCGTAAACAGAGGAAAACTTTGGTCTTTATTGATAAATTTAGGAGTGGATCAACCCCTTGTGGACACCCTACAAACCCTACACTGGAATACGTCTGCAAGTGTGAGGTATAACCAAGAGGTAAGTAAGACCGACCCCTTTCTCTGCACCAGTGGAGTGAGGCAGGGCTGCATCTTAGCGCCCTTCCTATTCTCTATATATATTAATCTCCTGGAAAAAGAACTTCTTAAGCTAAAGGTGGATTCGCCCCAAATTGGCCAACGTGCAGTGCCGGTATTACTTTATGCCGATGACGCAGTACTGTTAGCCAGAACTCCCTTAGGTTTACAAAAGTTGATTGACGGTTTTGTCGACTTCATGGCTAAACTCGATTTATCGACAAACCTTGAAAAATCTTATATCATGACAACAGGAGCAAAGAAAAAGGGGAACTTTACTTATAACATCGGATCACACAAGATTGGCCAGGTCAAGACCTTTTCATACCTGGGTGTAGTGTTTGATAACCATTTGAACTTTAAACCCTTGGTGGAGAAACATGCAACTAAACTGGCGGCGTCATCAGGAGCCATTATGGGGTATGGTCGAAGACTGGGAAGGTGGTCTCCAGAGCAAATACTAAATTTGTATAGATCAATCTGCTGTGCGAAGGTCACCTATGGTGCGGAAGTATGGGGTTTTATAGACAGTAAACTACAACAAATACAGGTGGAAGAAAATAAATTCCTGAGAAGAATTTTGAAACTGCCACAGAGTGTCCTGGCCTACATTATTCACGAGGAAGTTGGAGAGCCCTTTATCGAAGACTGGATTAAAGTTAAACCCCTTCTGGCTTGGGTTAAAATATGGACTAACCCCGAGGCGGTTTTAACGAGACAAATCATAACAGACTGCCTTAAACATGATAAAGGACACCTTATCCCCTGGTTGAAGTGTATTAAGGACTCGTTAGAAGAGATTGACTGTACAAATTTCTTCACATCCCCAGAATCCCTAACTATTGAGAGTAAAACGATGGTAAAAAAACTTTTCTTAGAATGGTTACGGACGATTAGGGCAGAGAGTGAAAGACACAAGCCCACTGTTTTATCTTATTGTCAACTTACAGCAAAGCAAGGAATGGAACCATATCTGAGGGTCATGCATAATGCCCAGGATCGTTATTACATGACCCGCTTCAGACTCAATATGCTTCATCACATATTTGCGGTGCCTTCCGGGTTCACTCTCACAGTGGAGGCGAAGGGTACCTGCGGCTGCGACACTAGGTCTCCGCAGGACACCCTTTACTTTGTTTAACTATGTCCCTTTTATTCGGTCCCAAGACGTAAGTTTCTAGTGGGGATTCTGAAAGAATCAAAATTCAGACAAGCAAAATTGGCTTTGAAGTTTTTACAGGAAGCTGAAGACGCCTATACACTATTTTGCACTGTAAATTTTATCCGGGTAGCACTGCGGTTAAGGGACACCAGAGAAAATTGACTTTAATATCACTTAATCCTTTAAAATTAACTCCTTTCCCACTAGTCTAATGAAATATGTTTTAGCTACATTTAATTTATATCTCCTTTTAAACCAAAATTTGTATGTAACATTTGTGTGTATATTGTATATGTGCTTTTATGGTGTCTTTTTAAGTACCGAATAAAGACTATAAATTGAATTGATTGAATTGACTTGCCCTTGATATATTATTGGCATAAGAGGGTGGAGTCTGTATCATCTTGATAATACAACAATGATGTACTTCTATTCCTGACAAGAGTAAAAATCTTGAAGGGTATATTATCAATATTACAGAACTTCATGAAGATTTGACTGAATTGTCGGTTGATGGTGTTTGTGAGAAATGTGGTAAGAGTTTTTCCTCAGTTGGAAATCGGTTTTCTACTATTGCCCTTGAACCCGAACAATGGCAGAATCCCTTTCAGAGCCTTTACAATCACACAGGACATTTAACCCAGTGGGAAGAACTAAGACCAACACAGCCCTCAAAACTGGACTTTTCCCTGAAAGAAGTTGAATTGAGAATAGCAGGGCTCAGTAAAAACAAAGCACCCGGCCCGGACGGAATACCACCTGATCTCTACCTGAGCAAAATTGATCTGTGGGCCCCGCTACTAACGAGGGTCCTGAACGAGGCAGTGGTGGCAGGATTGCCTCGTTCCTGGTCAACAGCAACCATAGTTTACAAAAAGGGGAACCGTGACGACCCTCAATGCTATCGCCCCATTTCTCTTACAGATGTGACAGCGAAAGTACTGGGGCAAGTTATCTTACATCGTCTGCAGGAATGGGCTGAGGAGCACCAGGTTTTTTCAGACATCCAATACGGTTTCAGGGAGGGCAGATCCACCACTGATCAATGTCTGAACCTGTACCTTTTGGCAGCAAAATATACCATCGCTGGCAATGGGAATATATTTATGGGATTCATGGATCTCTCTGCGGCCTTTGACTGCGTAAACAGAGGAAAACTTTCGTCTTTATTGATAAATTTAGGAGTGGATCAACCCCTTGTGGACACCCTACAAACCCTACACTGGAATACGTCGGCAAGTGTGAGGTATAACCAAGAGGGAAGTAAGACCGACCCCTTTCTCTGCACCAGTGGAGTGAGGCAGGGCTGCATCTTAGCACCCTTCCCATTCTCTATATATATTAATCTCCTGGAAAAAGAACTTCTTAAGCTAAAGGTGGATTCGCCCCAAATTGGCCAACGTGCAGTGTCGGTATTACTTTATGCCGATGATGCAGTACTGTTAGCCAGAACTCCCTTAGGTTTACAAAAGTTGATTGACGGTTTTGTCGACTTCATGGCTAAACTCGATTTATCGACAAACCTGGAAAAATCTTATATCATGACAACAGGAGCAAAGAAAAAGGGGAACTTTACTTATAACATCGGATCACCCAAGATTGGCCAGGTCAAGACCTTTTTATACCTGGGTGTAGTGTTTGATAACCATTTGAACTTTAAACCCTTGGTGGAGAAACATGCAACTAAACTGGCGGCGTCATCAGGAGCCATTATGGGGTATGGTCGAAGACTGGGAAGGTGGTCTCCAGAGCAAATACTAAATTTGTATAGATCAATCTGCTGTGCGAAGGTCACCTATGGTGCGGAAGTATGGGGTTTTATAGACAGTAAACTACAACAAATACAGGTGAAAGAAAATAAATTCCTGAGAAGAATTTTGAAACTGCCACAGAGTGTCCCGGCCTACATTATTCACGAGGAAGTTGGAGAGCCCTTTATCGAAGACTGGATTAAAGTTAAACCCCTTCTGGCTTGGGTTAAAATATGGACTAACCCCGAGGCGGTTTTAACGAGACAAATCATAACAGACTGCCTTAAACATGATAAAGGACACCTTATCCCCTGGTTGAAGTATATTAAGGACTCGTTAGAAGAGATTGACTGTACAAATTTCTTCACATCCCCAGAATCCCTAACTATTGAGAGTAAAACGATGGTAAAAAAACTTTTCTTAGAATGGTTACGGACGATTAGGGCAGAGAGTGAAAGACACAAGTCCACTGTTTTATCTTATTGTCAACTTACAGCAAAGCAAGGAATGGAACCATATCTGAGGGTCATGCATAATGCCCAGGATCGTTATTACATGACCCGCTTCAGACTCAATATGCTTCATCACATATTTGCGGTGCCTTCCGGGTTCACTCTCACAGTGGAGGCGAAGGGTACCTGCGGCTGCGACACTCGGTCTCCGCAGGACACCCTTCACTTTGTTTTACTATGTCCCTTTTATTCGGTCCCAAGACGTAAGTTTCTAGTGGGGATTCTGAAAGAATCAAAATTCAGACAAGCAAAATTGGCTTTGAAGTTTTTACAGGAAGCTGAAGACGCCTATACACTATTTTGCACTGTAAATTTTATCCGGGTAGCACTGCGGTTAAGGGACACCAGAGAAAATTGACTTTATTATCACTTAATCCTTTAAAATTAACTCCTTTCCCACTAGTCTAATGAAATATGTTTTTAGCTACATTTAATTTATATGTCCTTTTAAACCAAAATTTGTATGTAACATTTGTGTGTATATTGTATATGTGCTTTTATGGTGTCTTTTTAAGTACCGAATAAAGACTATAAATTGAATTGATTGAATTGACTTGCCCTTGATATATTATTGGCATAAGAGGGTGGAGTCTGTACCATCTTGATAATACAACAATGCTGTACTTCTATTCCTGACAAGAGTAAAAATCTTGAAGGGTATATTATCAATATTACAGAACTTCATGAAGATTTGACTGAATTGTCGGTTGATGGTGTTTGTGAGAAATGTGGTAAGAGTTTTTCCTCAGTTGGAAATCGGTTTTCTACTATTGGAAGCAGTTTATTAGGGAAAATATTAATACCTATTAGTGATAATAATGATACTTATGATTTATGAATGTTGCAAATGCAAATGTAGAAAGAAAGAGACAGATCTTGTACGTAGAGCTAGAAAAAGAAAGAGATGAGATAGAACTAGAGGATAAGAGAGGAAATTACTATGAGTTCATGAAAGACTTAAATTGAAGAATGCTAAAATGAGAAAGAAGTACAGCATTTTAAAATAAGTGGCAAATTGTATTTTGGTGGGTATTTTTATGATGGCTCAAAAACACCATCAAAGTGGAAATTGATGCAGCAGGGTTTTGTGAAAATAAAACCTGCTCGGATTGAATCCTCAGTAGCCTCCATTAACAGTGTGCTGGGCAAAATATTATTAATAAACGCTAAACAAAGGGGAAATGCATTTTGCGCAAGCGTGTACTAATGCATGAAACTAGGCCGCATTTGTTCTTGGCTTTAAGAAAATAAAAAGACTAATGCTGATTTTATGCATGTTAATAATGATTGCTAGGAAATAATATTAATATGGGTTGTACATGGGTTAATGCAATGATGGGATGGTGTGCAATGAAATTACATACTATGTCATGTGTTTGTTTTCTGTAGAAAAAGCAAGCATAGGCCTACTTTCCTGCATGCCAGTTTGGAGTTAATATTTAATGGAGAAATTAAAAATGACAAAAAAAATTGTTTCAAAAGAAGTAGACAGAACGCAAAAGCTGTGCATGCCCTTGTGTCCTTTTCTGACGGCCAAACTACGGAAAAAAAAAGAGATAAACAGTGGAAGCGATACAACTTCCTCATGAGATGACAGAGGCGAACAAAGAAAGTGTGAAAGACTTGATACTTGAAAATACGCTCTAAAAATTGTGTACTGTCATTGTGTTCAAAATAGTTTCCTGGGTAGAATCTGTCGTAATGCTGAAAGTTTAAGACTAAAGAACATCGAAGAAAATGATCGCACTGAGAGTGGTGTGAGAGAACACACCCGTCCTTAGCCTATGAGAGATAGAGTTTGTTCTAATATCAAAATAAATATGGGTTGGACATTCAGGTTTTAGAGTATATTCGACGTGCTCCTGTGGGTGTGGTTTTTAGGTCAGCTGGTGTTAGCTAGCGGGAGATCGTCGCTGTCGTTGGTGTGCTGTTTCCAGATGGAGGCCTACCTGTTTCCTGACTTGATCTTTGCCACTTAACTCTTCTTGAGGGTCTTACTGCCCTTTTTAGCCATAGGGTAGATTTCCCTGATTCTTATTTGGGTTAGTATAAATAATATTCTGAATTTGCATAATCATTTGTAAATGTATTTTGTCTCTGAAACTTTTCTCTTTGCCTATCTACTCCTTAAATGCATTTTTTATTTGTCATGAGTATGATTCTGTACATTGCTAATACTTTTTGTCTGTGATAACCTATGTTTATGCATTGTATGACAAGTACTTGATGAGCATTTTATTTCACATTATTTACAATAAATATTTTAAAATTCACTGATTATTTAGTAGTTATTGATAGGTACATATTATTGCTATCAACTTCTCAACTATACACAAATTCATCGCCACAAATAATACATGTTATAAGGAGCAATGCAGGTTCTATTTTGTATTTGGTAAGTTGGGTATAAACTTACATTACACTGACACTGACACCCAGTGTGAAGGGATTAGTTTGGGTAGTGCAAATGGGCCTTTGTAAGTGAAAATGTATCGATCAGTTATCTATCCCTGATGGCTGGATCCCGTGTGTGTGTTTATGTGTGTATGTGTGTATATGTATGTATACATATACATATATATGTATGTGTAAACATATATATGTGCATGTGGTGTATGTATATATCGATATATGTATGTGTATGTATGTGTGTGTGTACATATATGTACATATATATATAGACATAAATGTAAGGCTATAGTCTTTAGTCCTATCTTCACGTCTGGCCTGTACAGGTTGTCCCTTC
>NW_028247386.1:0-21374 GCF_964263255.1 Lissotriton vulgaris | reverse complement strand
TGATCTCGGCTTCCTTCACACAGTCACCCAGTGAGGAGGTGATATCACAGAGGGAAAGCAAGTTGAAAACCAATGTAAATAGTGGATTTCTGACTTGTTTTCCGAGGCCCTGAATTACCGACATCCATTAAGGGGTGTGGAAACACCCCACGACATCGGCACCAGCATTAGAAAGCTGTTTTGTTTTTGTTTTATGGGTAGGGGCTTGGGGGCAGGATGGGGCTAAAAGTGCCTCTTATTTATTTCTGGGCACGAGGCCCCACCCCTTCAAAACCCCCACCCCCATCCTCACAGGGCGAGATTTTTGTTCAAGTTGACAGGTATGATAATAGACTCCAGAGTCTAATCTGGTTGTGCTCAGCTTATAAAATTGAATTACTGACTACAGGTGTTTTGCACTTTCTATACATCCTGCATTGCATGGGCATCAGGCTACCCTTTGACCAGCAGCAGCTCCTCCGCTATGGCTGAGTAATGTCGCCCTCCCTGCCAGTACCCTCAAAAACGTGAAAAATTAAACGTGCCTTATAGGTACTCCTCGGCACGAGGCACCACCCCCTTCAATGTCCACCCCCTCCTCGCATGCTGAGATTGTTCTTTAAATTGGCAGGTATAATGGAGCTTTGACAGATATTCTCTGGCATTGTTTGCAAGGTAACTAACTAATACATCAAAACTAATACTAGAATCAGTCCGCAATCTAAGATTCCGTATGGATAACAAATTATCAATGAAGGACCATGTAAATCATACGGTGGGCACCTGTTTCGGAATTATGCGGAGTCTACGCAAGGTCTTTAAATGGATACCAACAGAAGCACGCAGAATTCTGGTTCAAGGCCTCATAGTAAATAGGCTAGATTATGGCAACTCACTCCTCCTCGCCATAAACGAGTGCCATATCAGGAAACTGCAAGTTGTACAAAATACAGCTGCTCGTCTGATTCTAGGTCTACCCAGACGATCCCCCTCTGTGCCATGCCTAAGAAGCCTACATTGGCTCCCTGTTAAAAAAAGAACCATTTTCAAAACCATGTGTCTGGTTCATAAACACATGTACGGCCCAGGACCAAATTACTGGACTCAGAAATTGACATGGTACCAGCCTGGTCGACAGCTGAGATCGAGCTCTAAGTCACAGCTCACGCCGCTCAGAGTTCAAACTGCCAGAAATGACGGTCGTGCCTTTTCTTTCATGGCACCATCCCTATGGAACAAACTTCCTTTAAGCCTACGCACAACAACGGAACTCATGAGCTTCCGCAAAAAATTGAAAACATGGCTCTTCTGCTAAATTCCATCTCCTGGCTCATTCTCCCCCCTTAGAACTGTCCGCATGCGCCATGAGACTCCCTCGGGATGTGATATGTTGCGCAATACAAATATCCAGACTAGACTAGACTACATACAATAAATTGGGCAAAAGACAAGGTACTGAACAGTATGCATCAAATAACCATACAGAATCTGGTAGACAGTTATTCCGTGCAGAAACACTCAACAGCAGTCTTTCGCCATGCACCACCGTTTTCACCTCTTGCCCACTCCCCCTAGCGCGGCTCTCACCTTGCTCAGCCTTCCGGATTGGCCGAGGCATGTGACTTCCCTTCGGGAGCTTTTAGTTTGTAATGCAATCCCCATTAGTGCAGGAGGAAGTTCCCACATCCTTGTGTGCAGGGAGTGACGCAGAACAAGATCCTGGACTGGGGCTCAATTTACATTTAACACGCTGCGGACTACCCTATGGCTATTAGCCTAATTGCATCCATTGTAAAAGTAAATGTTAATAATTCGTGTATATTCCTATTCTGGCAAGAAAACAGTCAATCATTAATTATTGAATCGGTCAACATCATCCTACAAGCTTCCCTCCTGAAAGGCCTGCAGTGCGCGATTTATTTCAGTTTCATTGTGGCTGTGGCTGTGGCACGCGCACCGACCGACGCGCAGCGCTGCGTTCTATAGAGCACACCTGGTAGCATCTCTTCTGACACTGTGGGGGAGGGGCGCGTTAGTGTTCGCTGCGATCTTTTTCACTCTCCACGGTGGGATTTACTGATAAAGTGAACCCATGGTGCAGAGGAACCCCGATAAACATATCTCACGCGCACATACATGCCAGCATTTCTGAAACAAGAAGGAAATTCGGGGAGATTTCGTGTTCCCCATTTATATACATTGAAGCAAAGGCAATTGCAGACTGGAATCCGCTAAAATGAAGCCATGTTGGCTTAGAAAAATCGAGAGTCTCCCGCCCGAAACGGGGCTTTTAGGCATGTATGTGCGCAGGTTCTCTTAGAGCTCACACCCTGGCAGTGGCACTGGCATACGGGCCCTGTTATCACTGGAGCAAAAGTCTCCACCCCTTTTCATTATTTAATGCAGAGTATTTAATAGTGTTTAGCCTGTAATGCCTGCAGAACCCACATAGGATTTTTGTGCTTTTGAAGGGTACATAAATATATTTTTTCTTAACATTCACTTTTTATTTTGCATTTTACAACTCACACTTTCTCACAAAAACACACTTCATAGTTTGTGAAACCTATCAATTTCAACTGTGTTCTTTTGAGTTAGTTTTTAATATTTTATATTGGAAAGATAGAAACACCTAGGGGAGAATTACTAAGCTTTTGCGCCATGTTTGCGTCCCAAAAGTGAAGCAAAACGGCACAAAATCTTTTTTTCCGAATTTTCTTTCCAGCGCTAAGCTTGTTTAGCGCTGAAAATAACGTAAAAGTAATGTAAAGCAGAGCACAGCGCTGCTTCGCATTACTTTGTTCCATGGCGGAGTGCCAAGGGTGGAGCTTGGGCATCCCCATGCAACCACCCAAGGTTTCTAAACGCTAAACGCAATTTGCTAAACACAGTAGATTGCGTTTAACATGAAAAAACTGCTCCCTTTTAAACTAGGCGCAAGGAAGGAGAAATGCTTCAATTTCTCCTTCCTTATCTGACTTTGCCAACGTACTGCACTGTGCAGCAGGCATACAAAGTGGGAAAAGCTTTCCCTCGTGTCTATGCATAGTATTTTATGCAGGAAGGGTATCCTTCCTGTCCAAAACCTATGCTAGACTCACACACACCCTAGGGCTATGGCGCTAAGGTGTGTGTGTGGCGCACAACAGCTATAATCAGCGCTGGCGCAAGGGAAAGGGGAGGAGAGAGCCATATCTTTGAAAATATGGCACACTCCTGCTCCCTTCCTGTCCTACAACGCATCACAGCCTCTCAGGGGGCTGCACTGCGTTGTATGGAGACTTGGTACACCTCCTCCTTACAACTGATAATTAGACTTGTTGCGAATAAGGATTAAAGCTCTGTCATACAGCACCCCAATCCTCCACCCCTCCAATGGTCTCGTCGTGTAGCAGCTGCAACTGAATGCACATGTAGTTAGATGGCACTAAAGAAGCCTCACTGCTGGTTACTCTGTCCCCCTGCAGATGCTTTGGAGCGCTTTCATTAGCCCCTCAGGGAAAACGACCACCACAACGCGGCCGTTTCCACGCATAACCATAACCACGCATGCATGACAACGCATGTGTGGTCACAGTGAATAGCCTTTACCACGCATACCTTTACATCAAGATTCGTAGTAAAGGCATGTGTGCTAAAGTTAAAAGAAAAAAAGGGGGGGCTTGGGGTCTCCCCCCCAAAAAAAGTGTGGGATTAAAAAAGGGGGCTTGGGGGGGCACCCCCCATAGTAAAATTAAAAAAAATGCACCTATTTCCGTTGTTTAAAGAAAAAGATGTGGAAGCAATCAGCGTCGTTAGAGGAAACGGAAGGATAATTCCGCCCCTCAGCTAAAATTAGGGAGCTAAAATTGCAGTGTCTCATGGAAGATGGCACCCATGTACACTGCCACAAGCTGTTCTGAAACATAATAGAGTCGTAGCAGGGCTTGCTCTTCGTGCTCTTGCAACACAAAATTGACCCAGTAGCATTGGGACAACATTGTAGCAAAATGCTAAACGTACAAATTTAGCTTCATTAATACAGTTTTGGAGCAGTACATTTGTCATTTTTTTTATTTAGGTGTGCAAATGTTGTACAATTTCAAAGTTTTTGCTAACCGCATATGAGCCAATGCAAACCAGCATGAACATCATAAACTTTGAATTAGCTAAATTTCACAAATGTGATCAAAGGAGTTCAGAACAAATTTCACTTCCACGTTTCATAGGAATAAAAATGCCCAAGCCTGCTGCCCCCACAGTATTGTTGATATTATAATTTGATGATGGGCTAAGTAATTAAGCATAGACTCTTGTTGGGAGTGATCCAAAGCAGTATGCCAGTGGGAATTCCCTAAGTTTAACTCTCCATTTTTTTGTTATTCACAATTTCCAAGTGCAGATTTACATCCAGGTGTAGACTTACATGTCTCCACACCCTATAATTGTCAGAAATCCTTGGAAGTGTGATTTCCTTGTACAAGGAACACTGACTGACTTCGAAAACCTCTGCCGTTGGGCGCGGAAGTTCCGATGTCAGAAAAGAACTACCACTCCCAGAACTCCTAAAGGGACGCAGCGACGTCACAGGAGACACGAAAGAGCTTAATTAGACTTCCGTCTCCTCCCATGTTGCCGATTATTCCAAGTCCTGGCTCCGGTGCACACGTAAAAAACTACAGTGTATTCACTCCTCAAATTAAGGGGCCCATTATGATGGCGGGCGGATAGCCCCCGCCAGGCTGGCAGTGGCCACCGCCAGCCTGCCGGGGGCAATCCGCCCGCCATCCATTCTCGTTCCCCCCGCCATATTAGTATGGCGGGGGGGACCTCGGCGGACGGAAAGACCGTCTGCTGCTTTTCCGCCCTGGTTGCCTTGCGGACGAGGGGAAAAAGGAATAATATGGTGGCGGTGTCTATCAGACACCGCCAGCCATATTATGATGTGCTTTTGGCAATGCCTTTCCGTGGCAGCAATGCCGCCATGGAAAGGCAGGCGGACTTCACCCTGGGGGCCCCGTGCGAGCCCCCAGAGTGAAGGAAAGCATGGGGGTGCACATGGGGGGGTACCTGTGGTACCCCGCTTCATTTGCATTTACAAAGCGACAGGCACTGCGTGGTGCCTGCCGCTTTGTAAATGCAAATGTGAAAGTGCTTTTTCAGCATTGTGGCAGGCGGTGCTGAGAGCACCGCCCGCCACAATGCTTAACATGCAGGATGTGCCCACCACTGTGGCAGGCACATCCTAATACCACCCCTGGGACCCCCGCCCTTATGGCGGGCGGTCCCGAGTCCCGCTAGGATGACGGGCGGACTAAGTCCGCCCGTCATCATAATGACCCCCTAAATGTGTCAAATAAAATATTTATATTAAGTTAATTGTTAATTTAATTTATACATATCAATATTTTAAACAATTTTAAGAAATAGGCATCCTCACTAACATTTGTAGTGCATTTGCCTTGCTTCATTGTTTTGTATTTTTTTTAAGTTGAAAAGTCTATTTTTTTTATTAAATGCCATTTCTAGGAGAGAAATAATTAATTTTACTAACGTTTTTATCACTAAAAATGCATTACTAATTCAATTAATTTAACATTCATTCTTATAGGTTTGTTGTTTTAAAGCACTGTCTCCATTGTCTACTATGGAAGAATGTTGCAGTACCAGTGGTTGTCCATGTGTGTGGCTTGACTTACTCCAAGTGTGAGTTATAAAGGGGTATGCCCTTAGAACTCTAGGACCTGGGTCCAAGGAACAGTATATAGAAAAGGTGGTCCGAGTTACAGGTCAATTAGTTCATAAAGTAAGTTCTGTATTACGCCATACAGACAGACACCACAAGTTCATTATACCAATGAATAATTCTAGGAAAGAAAATATGCAGTTTTCAAATTTCAACTTTGCATTTATTTATGCAATGATTTACTTGCGTATTTTTTCAACATATTGAGTCATATATATTCAACAGCATGTACGCTAAAGGGTTATTCATGCCTCATGTTGGGGTCTTCGTCAGGACAGTGAAAGTAGAGAGCATCAAAGGACAGTAGACATCTGTGCCATCCTTGAAAAGGCCTGTGCGCGCTCCTGGACGCCGTTCTCTTCGGCGTGCAACCGCCGCCGTCAGTGCTCGCAGCTACCTCGATGCCTCTGTGGATCCAGATGCATCGAGGTAGCTGTGAGCACTGACGGCGGCGGTTGCACGCCAAAGAGAACGGCGCACGCTGCGCATTGAACCCAAGGAATGATCTTTTGAAACCACACTTGACACGGTGATGTCCATTTTCCAATGAGGAATTCTGTCCAAAACTTCCAGGAGCGCGCACAGGCCTTTTCAAGGATGGCACAGATTTCTACTGTCCTTTGATGCTCTCTACTTTCACTGTCCTGATGAAGACCTTTAGCGTACATGGGGGTCGAAACGTAGACTACGCCAACGTAACACACCATAGGATTCAAAGAAAAGAATTGTTTCAACCTATGTGTGATGTAACTTGGGAACTCTCATAACACTTTGATTGTAAAGGCGTTTTTTGATTATGACGCAATGTTCTTAAACAGTCACACCACCTTTACCCAGTCCCTCACAACTCTCACACTTCCCTTCCCTTCCTCACTGAGAGCACTTGAAATGTAATGATTTCACAATTACATAATGCTGTTGAATATATATGACTCAATATGTTGAAAAAATACGCAAGTAAATCATTGCATAAATAAATGCAAAGTTGAAATTTGAAAACTGCATATTTTCTTTCCTAGAATTATTCATTGGTATAATTAACTTGTGGTGTCTGTCTGTATGGTGTAATACAGAACTTACTTTATGAACGAATTGACCTGTAACTCGGACCACCTTTTCTATATACTGTTGACTTACTCCAAGGCTGGTCTGGAGTACACATAAGCCTGTTTTGACACATTTAGAATTGTATTTTGTGTGTATTTATGTGTCTGTTATGTATTAACATTTCCCTCCCAAATCCCTCTTAAAATGTACCTTAATCCCATACATTCTTAAGTAATTAGTCAGTATTTTCCCACCACTTCCTCGGATTCCTCTCACATCTTCTACAAAATAGTATACTTACTGGGGCAGAGATCTATGTACAGAAAAGAAAGGGGAGGGCAGGTGAAAATGTCCATCATTAAGCTTGTCAACTGCATTTTGTAGTAAGTAAGTACTATTGTAGAACTAATTTACAAACTACAAAATGCAGTTTGTTAGTCGGGCCCTTGAAGTTTCAGTCTCTGTGGATATAACAAGACATGGCACTAGGGACTATTTAACCTGAGTAATTGTGCTAGGTGCACTGCATTTCATTGTTTTAGTGTACCTCTCTCATTACAGCCAGGGACCAACAATTTACAAATCAGACTTCATTCGGCTTTAAAATGGACATACCAGCCTAAACTTCCAGGTCACATCCCCCAGAATGGCAACATAATCAGCCACTTTAACCTCGTTCATACTTACTAGGGGGAGACAATGTGAGCCTTATGCATAGTACAGGAGACTGAGAATTAAGATCTGGGATGAACAAGTTACTTATCTTCAGTAAAGATCTCTAACTAGCCGCAGATTCCTCACCTTTTGAATATTCCCCTGGCATCATACTGGATCTGGAAACTTGTTTATTGTACTGCTGCACGCCAGAAGATGCCACCATACAGCTCTGCACTGATGCCGTTTCCCTCTGCCAATCGGGCTTTGCGGGGGCGGCCGACCGGAGGGAGGCTTGCCACCCTGGGGTGTTTTGGGTCCCCGGGAGGGAGGGGGGGCTTTGACCGGCAGGAGATGGGAACGAGGCTGTCTTGGGCTGGTTGGGTGGAATTGGGCTCTAACTGGGCTAGCTTTGGGCTTCTTGGGCTGGTTAGTGTATATAACCGGCCATGTCAGGTCCACCATTTTAGGGACAGTGACACGGCAGCCGGGGATTAGGCAGGAGCGTTGTTGTTCCGCCCTCCCTCCCTATGGAGAGTTGCTAGGGGAAGGGGGTACTAGAGTCTGATGGGTTTGTGGTAGGAGGATAGCGGAGGGCCCTGGTGTCTGGGGGGGGGGGGGACGGGGGAGGTTAGGATGGGTGATTTTCCTGGGAGCTGGTGTGCCCATGGGCAGGTGGTATGTTTCTTTTGTGTCGCTGGAACATGTGCTGGTGTGATGGTTGCTTTCAGGGCGCTTTTTCCTAGTCTAGGGAGGGCCAGGATAGGAGGACTGAGGTTTCCTGGACAGAGGGGGGGGGGGGGGGGAGTGTACATATGACAAGTATTTAACCAGTTAGTCAGGCATTGTGCAGTTTGCATTTATGTGTATATTGTTCTTCGGGGGAACAATTTTAGGGTTGGGGGTGGGGTTTGGTCAGGTATGTGCATATTTAGTGAGGCCTAGTTTTGTACGGCACAGGCCAAGGGTTTGGTATTTGTAGGGTGCACCTGCTTCCAATAAAGCGCCCTTTGTCGCACCTTATTTGGTCTCCGGTTGGTCTGTGCCCCCCCCTCTCCCGATGGGCCCCAATGTCATACTGGGCCCACATAGGTGCCACTCCTGTGCACAGAGGTCAGTTGATTTAGAGACAGTCCGCACCTTCAGATGTAGAACCCCAAGGGAAAATTGATAGACCAGTGTGAAGATTCCTAGATGTGGGATCTTATTAATAGATAGACTCCAAACACAGAACAGGGAGGGTCGGTGAGAAATCTGCAGCAGATAGTCTTTACCGGAAGGGCATTACCAAAGGTGACTAACTTGCTCTTCTGGTAGATGCTTCTAGCTGCCGAATCCTCACATTTTGAACATACAATAGTGCTTCGTGAACGTGTGGAGCAGGGCTCCTCAACCTTTTCCTTAACAAGAACGACTTATGTTCAATAAAAACGATGGCACTCTACTAATATTATTTGTGCTTTAATAGAAACCACTAAAGACAAGATAAGAGATTACCTGCAGTGATTACCTCAGTGCATCAGGCAGGGTTGCTAGCAGTAATGTAAAATGCAGGTATCAAAATTATGATATTAGTAGTAAGTCTGCCCCCACACTACATGCTTTCTCACTCAAATATCAGCTTTAACTATACTTTGAAAACTGAGCAATTGTTTTCCAAACAGTAGCTTAATGAGTTTTGCAAAAAAACAAATTTCATCTCAAATATGCAGTCTCAAATTTGTTATCCATATATTTATTCAGTCAAGCAAAAGCCTCTCAGCTACTCGGCTGTGCTCAGGGCCGGCTTTAAAACTGGTGGCGCCCTGTGCGACAATGTCTGTTGGCGCCCCCCCAATGACCACCTTTGCCACGGATTCCCTCACTAGCACCCTTTAACAGAGTCCCTCAAGTCTCCATGACCACTGTCTCCCAGATTCGTTTAGTTTTATAGCACCGCTCATACCAGTATAAGGTGTCAGAGCACTTTACATCACACACAATCATATGCGTGTAAATCAGTATATAGGAAATGTTATATCAGACAGGACTACAAGGTGTAGGAGGGACATGTCATCGATACTGGTAGGCAATAAAACTCCAGAAAAGCGCAAAATCAGAATTTAAAACGTAACATAATTGTTAGGGGTAGTCTTTAATAAGAAGAATTGTTTTCTACCCAAATGAACAGTTTTCACCAGATTAGGATGATGAAAGACTGGGCAAAAAAACATATAGCTCTCACATATACCTTGCAGTTTGCATGCAGCTCTTTCATGACAGCTAATAGATCAAAGTTCTATATTAGGATGTTCACTTATAAGGGACAAGTTACAGCAGCAGTAACCCTCTCTTACAGAAGCAGTAACCCACTGACCTTTTTATATTATATGCAGTTTGTTCGCTGCAGTGTACACGTTCTCAGCAGCAGGCATTTTAACCCTCTGCACTACCTTAGGATTATTCAAAACTTCCACTAGACAAATCTCCGGTCTATTTCCATGAAGACGATTAATCACCAGAGTTATCTTGATGTTTTAATTGATGCCTGAAAATTGCTGGAGCCAGGAACTCGGCAGCAGGTGCTTTTAAAATGATGACGCCCCCACCCCAAGTCAGCGCTCGGTGCGGTGGCACCGATCACACTGCTCTAGAGCCGGCCTTGGCTGTGCTGCAAACAAGAGAGCTACTTACAGGTAGCTGGAGATCTACCAGTAGCTCATGAGCTACTTGTTGGAGAAGCCTGGTGTAGAGGGACGCCAACATAGCAGTCTGACAAATGTCTAGGACAGAAACTCTGCGTGCTAATACACTGGTAGCAGCTTTGGCACTGGTAGAACGAGAACGGTAAGGAAACAGGCTTTTTGCAGGTTTAACCCCACTTTTGCCCCTATTTTGACTACTAGGTACTGGTGTAATGGCTCTGCTGAAATGCTCAGAGCACTGCTAAACAGGACTCAGTGCATGTTTAATTGACTTGTCCCCAATTGCCACAGCCCAATGTACTTGTAAGTCCCTAGTATATGGCAGTAGGGGTACCTAGGGCCTGTAAGTTGAGTTGTCTCAAGGACTGCAGCACTAGTTAATCCACCACAAGTACTACACGGTAAACATGGCTTCCAGTCTGCCACTAAAGACTAGAAGGGCAGTTTAAAATTGCTAACTCAGCTTTGCAATTTAAGTTAATTGCAAAACCCAAACCTCCCTTTTTAACATATATAGGTCACTCCTAAGGTAGGCCTACTTATCCCTAAGGCAGGGTGCTGTATATTGTATATTACAAATTTCAACATGATCTTTTACATGTTCCAGCAGCAAAAACTCTCAATTGTTTTTTTTTCTGTGGAAAAGCTAGTAGCCCTAATGGGAATGACATAGTTCTATTGTTTAGGCAGACAGACTGGCACTAGGGACAGGGAAGGGAATCCCAGTTGTCTAGTCGGTTTTCCAGGAGTGTGTAACCCCCTTGGTAGCCACACATCTGGATTTGGCTAGAGATCTCTGGACCGTGTCTACCCTAAGGGCACTTTCTGAAGATAAATATGGCACCCACAGCCCCCTGAACTCAGATCTCATCTGGACTGGAAGAAGTACAGATGAAATACAGAAGAAGGACTGCTCTGATGCACAGTGGAACCGGCAAATAGAGTCTGCACCTGCGTGGACTGCACCTGCTGAACCTGGTGGCGAGCAAAGGAAAAGGGCTGTGTCTGCTGTGTCCTGCATGTGGAGAAGTGGTCTCCAGAGCCAAGTCAACGCAAAGCGACTTAAAGGGTTCACAGCAAAGGGCCACAATAGCCGAGAAGCCTGCTGAGCAAGTTGGTGGCCCAAATCCTCAGAATTCTGCCCACCGCCGCCGTGCAGCACCAGAGACCAGGACCCATACCCGAAATTCAGAGATACAGGATCCTGGAACGGGAGCATAATTCACCCCATTTTTAAACAAGGTGACCACAACGAGCCAGGGAATTACAGGCTGATATCGCTAATGGATGTCGAGGCAAAACTATACGGATCATGCTTATTATCACTCCTTCAGGACTGGATGGAAGATACGAACATAATACCAATGTTCCAAACTGGTTTCCGGCCAAGGACGGGTACACTGACAAACTTGATAACCCTGGCGCTCTTGAAAGAAAAAGCTGCAAAAAGGGGAACAAGACTGTATGCTTGCTTTATAGACCTGCGAGCAGCCTTTGACAAAGTGAACAGATCCCGGCTATGGGAAAAACGAAGATCATGGGGTATCCCGAAGAAGTTATTGGAGGCTATTATAGTCCTGCACAGCAACACCTGGGCTCGAGTAAAACTGGGAGACGGTAGCAGCGTAACGGCCGAAATAAGAACACAACTGGGCCTAAAACAAGGCTGTGTGCTGGCCCCAAGTTTATTCAACCTGTACATGGCAGATATTGTCAACCACATGGAGATCGGGGAATGCCATCCACCCCACATGTCAAAAATCCCTATCCCTTTCCTGCAGTATGCAGATGATATTGTTGTTCTGAGCCAAACACCGATAGGGTTGCAAAGATCGATCAACAATTTAACAACTTATTTGGAGCACGAATGCTTGGAACTGAATAAAGATAAAACTAAAGTTGTTCGCATTGTGGATCCAAAAAAGCAAACATTCAAATGGTATGCAAATAGTTCGCCAATAAAGGAGGAAACATCATACAAATACTTAGGTTTGAAATTGGGGCGAGGGCCGACGAACAAAGAACATAAAATCGAGCTAAAGGCAAAAACACAGTCTTTGATCTATGCATACCGGCAATTACAAAAGAAACTAAGTTGTCCAAATTATACACACCTGCTGAAAGTGATAAAAGCTCAAACCTTACCATCCTTGTCATACGCATTGGCCACCTGGTGTGGCAAAGAAGCAGGGCTGTTAAACAGCCTACAAACAAAAGTATACAAGGCAGTTTTAAACCTTCCAAATTCGTCGGCTCCGGCGCAGGTTCGTCTAGAATTTGGCCTTCTAAATCAGAAGTTTCGCAGTATGGGAACCTTTGTGAAACTCTGCCATAAAATACGCTTGTCGGAAGCCAATTCATTGGACAACCTGTGCTGGAAAGAAATCGAAACCCAGCAGAAACAGCAAGTTCCAAACAGTTGGGGAGGCTACTTGTCTCAATCCCTAATCTGCATAGGAATTGAAGAAACTTGGGACACGAAGGCAGATAGATTCACTTTTGATAAAATTGTAAACAATGCGGTAAAATGGGAATCCTACCTCGAAGACAAGATAAATACCGCAAAAAGACGACACGGGTGGACTGTGATAAATTCATATTCCGGGATAAAACCACAGACCTACTTAGAAAGCCACTTTAACAGTTCGTTAAAACAAAGATATATAAAACACCGACTAGGTCTACAGTTCTCAAAGGACTTGCTACCAGCCTGGAAAAATTGTCATACCGACCCCCATTGTCATCTATGTGGATACCGAAATGAAACTCTAACGCATTTACTATGTGTGTGCCCGGCACTTAAGGACCTGAGGAGACGACTTTTAAAGAACATTTTTAACAAATTGAACATTCGGACACTCACTGGTGTCTTTTGTGTAGCATTGGTTTTGTGATCCACCCTGTTTTGACTTTTCGTGACCCCCAGGTGTATTCTGTTGTGATAATACTGTATTCTGGGGCATGCACCTGGTCGGTCGGTAAACTCGCCCTTAGACCCTACTCTCATTGTTTGTTGTGTACGGGACCTTGGAATTATACCACCAAACTGAAATACTTGACACTTACTTTGCCACTTGACAAACAGTTTTAATTGCCAATATTTTAAAAAGTGTCTTATGTCCTATGATGATCTAGATGCATTTTGTAATGATTTTTAATAATTTTATACAATAAAATTGACTTACTTACTTACTTACTTACAGAGATACACCGAAGTTCGCTGAGCCAGGGAGAGTCGCTGGGTTGCAGCTTGGTCACCCAGAAGAGTTATCTCCCAGGGAACGATTTGCAAGTGACTTCGATACCTGGCGATTGGTGCCCAGTGGCAACTGGACTTTTTTACCAGCACTAAGAGAACTTCAAGGGATGTCAATCCAGTGACCAGGATTGCCTCAACCCCTTTGCGTGCCAAGGAGTATCCACAGCATCCTTGAGCATCTTCAGACTATTCATCCCTTGCATCAGATGCACTTCCATGGGTAATCACTGCAACACATAAAAGTGCCTGGAAATGACCAAAATTGCTTCTACTTTTGAGGTAACTGTTTCTTAGGACCTTGCTTGTCCTCTTTACTGGCTCACTACTGGAGATGCCCACCTAAAGTGACTCTAAGTGACCACAATACAACTAGTCAAACCTTTGAGTGAAAACGTTTGTGTCAAATAAGTTGAATTTGTCAATGCTTGTTCGCAGTTGAGTAAAATGTTTTGATTTACTATACCTTACGAATTCTATAGCTCTAGAACCCTCCAGTGGTACTTTTTTGATGTGGTGTCTAAAAATACATAAAACTACGGTCTATTTTTATCAATTGGTTTCGGATTTCCTGAGTGCCTTGTCAATTTCCTCTTCAATTGTTTTGGTGCTATTTAAATGCTTTATACTTGCTGCTTTGTCAAAGCTTTATTGCTCAGAGCCACAGCTAGCCACGGTTAAGCTGATAGTTTGACAAAAAAAATCTACTGGTCCTAAAGAGGTTGGTAAGTGTATCACAGGGCCACACCATATAATACACCCCATTCCTCAAAAGCACACAGTGCTTCTGGAGACTGTCTTTTGGCGAGGACAGCACAAGATGATACTCTTCCGGACAGCCTTGCCTTTTTTTGCTACAGTGACCCCCCCGAAAGAGCTGATTGTCCACCCTGTGGTCTCTGGTATGATCAATGTAGAAGCTAAGTGCTCTTTTGTGGTTCAAGCAATGGAGTCTCTCCTCCTCCTCCTTAGAGGGGTAAGGCGAAGCATAGAATGCAGGCAGGATGATTGTTTGACTGGCATGGGACACCGTCACAACTTTTGGTAGAAAGGATGTCCTAGTTCACAGAACCAGCTTATCTGGGAAGAAGGTGGTGTACAGAGGATTAACACACCGAGCCTGAAGCTCACTCACATGCTGTGCCGAGGTAATCGCGATGAGGAACACAATCTTGATGGTAAGGAACAGCTGTGGAGCAGCTCAAATGGAGTGCAAATCAGATAAGTAAGTACAAGAGTGAGGTCCCACTAGCGCTTCACAGAAGGAGAAGGAGAAACATATGCTGTAGCTGTTTTAAAAATTGCATCACAACAGCTGACTTAAACAAGCTGATTAGGCAGCCTCAAGAAGGCCAAAATGGGCAAAAGATAACCTTTAGCCTTGCCCAAACCAAAACCTTGCCAGGCAAGAGAAAAACCAAATAACAGGACGACAGACATTTTGGCTTGGAGGGGATCAACCTGGTGTGTGCCGCACCAAACCACAAACATGTCTCAATGACAGGTGTATACAGTTTTTGTCGAGGAACACCTGGCTGCCAAAATGACATCAAACACCTCCAGAGGAAGGTCAAAGGTGTTTAGCTGTCACTGCAGATTTTCCAAATATGAAGGGGAAGATTGCAAAGGGTTGGGTGCAGAACTGGACCCTGCTGCTGCGACTGCTTATCCTACCGGAGGGCCAGCCTGTTGGGAGGACAAATAGTCAAGCCCAAGAGTTCTGGATACCATACTCTCTGTGCCCAATTCAGAGCTATGATGTGGACCCAGTCTGCCGTGATCTTCCCGAGAACGCGGTGCAGGAGTGGTATCCGCAGAAAGGCATACAGGTGTCATGAGTTACACTCAATATAAAAACAATCTCTGAGCGCGAGACGCCTTGGAAACTCCAACAAGCAGAAGTGCTGGCATTTCATGTCCTCAGCAGTGGTAAACAGATTGAGCCTAGGTTCTCCCAATTTTCAGAAGAGCCGTTGCGCCACCTCTGGGTGCCACTGCCATTTATGATCTGCTAGGCGCCAATGGCTGAGTTTCTCACCCTTATGTTTCCAGAGGTGCAAGGCCTCCTGCCACAGGGTCCATGAATCCAGTCCACCGAGTTTGTTACAAAACCATATGGCAGTTGTGTTGTCCAAACGCACCTGTACCAGCCTCCCCTTGATGGCAGGGAGCCTTTAAATGCCAATCAGATGGCCCTCAGCTAAAGCCTGTTGATATGGAGCTGGGACTCTGCCAGAGAACAGATGCCTCTGATCTTCAACTCTCAGGTGGCTGCCCCAGCCCAGAAGTGAAGCATTGGAAGAAAGAGGGGTCTGCCACTGACCCAATCATGGTCTAGTAGCCATAACTGCAGATTTTTCAAAGTCTCCTCTAAAATCTGAACATGGTTGGAGAGGTCCCCTTGATATTGGGCCCACCAAGACTTCAGACCTACTGCAGAGCCCACATATGCCACCTGGCTTGCTCGATCAGCAGGATTCAGGAGGCCGAGGACAGAGGCTGAAAGATAGGGATCATAGCCTGAACGTCCTGGACTCTTTTTCCCTGGGGAAAGCATGAAACTGAACCATGTCCAGAATTGCTTAGATGAATGGGAGCATCTGAGAAGCAGTCAGGTGTGACTTTGCCATGTTTATAGTGAACTTCAAAGATGACAGGAAACTTGCCAAAATCTGGAGGTGGTTGATGACTGCCTAGGGCAAGGCCACCTTCAACAGCCATTTTTTGAGGTAGGGGAGACTGGTAGCCCGACCCCTGAAGGCGTGCTGACACCACCACCATCAATTCCCTGAACCCCTGAGGGGGCTGGTGAGACCAAAGGGTAGCACAGTGGACTGAAATACTCCTCTTCCACCATGAGCCACAGGTAGCACCAATGGCTGGCAGGAGGGGAATGTGGAATTGGGCATCCTGCAGGTCAACCATCACTATCCAGTCTTCAGGATCAAGAGCAGACAAGACCTGGGCCAGAGTGAGCATTTTGAATTTCTCCTTCTGGAGTAAAATACTAAGGGGCATATTCTCAAGGACTTATTGCAGAGTTAGCGGCACTTCATTGCAGCCAAAGTGGTGATAAATATATCGCCCTAGTCACAAGCTGGTGCCAACAGCCAATATCACCAGTTTTCCTACGATAGCAGCCGCAAAAAACATCGCCACAGATGACACCGGCAACTAACGCTAATGATATGCCGAGAAGGCGTTCCCGTGCAAAAAGTCATGAAAACACCACTTCGCAACATTCACAACGTCCAGGCAGATCGGCGGTAAGATCACAAAACAGGTCATAGGGCGTGTTAGCAGCAGGGATTTAACACCTGCTCTTACCTGGTGTAAAGTCGCACAACAACCTGCACCATAAAAGGGAGCCCAGCCCAGAGCCACACCTGAAGAACAACAGATGCCATGGAGCTACTGATCATGCAGCTCGGATACCCAAGAGGGCCACAACACCCACCACCACCATCCCCAGGACCGCCCCACTCCTGCCAACCCCCCGGACAAAGATATGTTACATCAACTTTATGAAATCATGAATAAAGCAATTCGCCTGATGTTGCACAATTACAACAATAAACATTCATGTGATGCCAAAAAAGGAGAATCATTCCATCATTAAATTTCCAAACAAATCATTTTATTCAAATTAAACTCAAAACAACAATTTGGAAGAGTCATAGCGGGTCTTCTCTGCACAATCTGTATGTCACAGCCTGCAAGACAAAACTCAAGATAAGAAGGTGTGTCATGCGCTAATCAAAGGACAGAGAGAAAGAGAAAGAGAGGGTGGAAGAGGGAGAGAGAGAGTGAAAGGAAGAGAGGGAGAGAGAGAAATAGAGAGAGAAAGAGAGAGAGAAAGAGAAAGAGAGAGAAAGAGAGAGAGAGAGAAAGAGAGAGAGAGAGTGTGAAAGGAAGGGAGGGAGAAAGAGAGAAAGAGAGAGAGAGAAAGAGATGGAGAGTGAGAGAGAAAGATTGAGAGAGAGGGAGAGAGAGAGAGTTAAAAGAAGAGAGGGAGAGAGTGAAAGAGAGAGAGAGAAAGAGAGAGAGAAAGAGAGGGAGAGAGAGAGACAGAGAGAGAGAGAAAGGAAGAGAGGGAGAGAGAGAGAGAAATTGAGAGAGAGAGAGAAAGAGAGAGAGAGAGAGAGAGAGAGAGATAGAAAGAGAAGGAAAGAGAGTGAAAGGAAGGGAGGGAGAAAGAGAGAGAACGAGATGGAGAGAGAGAGAGAAAGAGATGGAGAGAGAGGGAGAGAGTGAAAGGAAGAGAGGGAGAGAGAGAAAGAGAGAGAAAGGGAGGGAGGGAGAGAGAGAGAGTGAAAGGAAGAGAGGGAGACAGAGAGAGAAAGAGAGAGAGAGAAAGAGAGAGAACAAGAGAAAAAGAGAGAGAGAAAGAGAGAAGGAGAGGGAGAGAGAGTGGCGACACTGCCTCTCTCATCGTGTAATAATTATAACTTTCCAAGATGCAAATATGCAAGGCTGTATAGCCGTGAAACGCCAGTTGACTCTGATTATAGTGCAAAAGCGTGACATATTTGCCAGTTTAAAAAATGCATGTAAACGAGCAGTGGTACCGTGATTCATTGGCAAATATGTCACGCTTTTGCACTATAATCAGAGTCAACTGTCCTTGCCCTTCCCTGACCCAGAGGTCCTGGCCTGGGCCTCCAGGGGGCTGGTGGGGTTCTGGTTGTCCTCTGTACTTGCTCCAGCTACCTCCATTGTGCTTCGCAGATGTTTTGCTTTTGTTTGTATTTTTTTTCTACTTTTATAGTGATTTTTCCCGCCTGACGAGTGTGAATTACAGGCCTGAGGCAGCTTATCGCTGATTTTTTTATCGCAGTTGGGCCCATAGCAACTTTTTGCACGTTGGGGTTTAGATTTTTATCGCCGTCCCGGTGACTTTACCGCGGACATTTGACGCGTTATCGGGAGACTATTGCATGTTACTGCCGTTTTGTGAATAGGACATTAACACAGAGTTATTTTCCCGCAATAGACGGCGATATGAAACATTGCGTTAACCGATTTTGGTGATGATTATCGCACATTCTTGAGAATATTCCCCTAAAAGGTCACAGATCTAGAATAGGGCAAAGACCTATGTTCCTCCTGGACACCAAAAAGTAGCAGGAATAACAACCACATACTACTTCTGATGCTGGCATGCTCTCAAAAGCCTCTTTGACCAAAATGGCTTGCACTTCCTGCTACAAAATGGATTTATGGTCCTCCGTCACCTGCTGGCTGCATGGTGGAAGGTGCAACAGGAAAAAAGGAAGGATAAGGCATAACCTTTGCAGACTATCTGCAGATCCCACTTGTCTCATGTGATCGCTTGTCTACTTGGATAGAATCAGTGGATTTTGCCTTCCACCGGGTGGCTGTGACCCAGTAAGGGTATACTAAAGAGGTTTGGCAAGTAGCGCAGCGGGGTGGTGTGATGGGCTGAGAGGCACACTGACCTCAGCTGTGCAAGCGCAACTAATAGGTTCTCTGCTGAGGCGGGGCAAACTGGCAGAAAGGGACACCACGTCAAAAGACACAAAAGGAACTGTGGAACTGGTGCATCTGGAGAGGCTGGGCAGAGGCCTAGACAGTGAGCGGTAGCCCTGCTCTCCTTGAAACATTCAAGGGCAGAGTCAGCCTTGACCCAAACAGGCCAGTACCATCGAGGGAAATGTCCATTAGAGAAGGCTTGATGTTGTCAGAGATCCCAGCCGATCGTAGCTTCGCATGGAGATGAATGGCAGCGCTGGTGCCCATAGCTCACCCAATGAAGCCGGTGGAGTCCAAGCCACAATGAATTGTAAACTTGGCTGAATCACAACCATCTTGAATGGAATGAAAAAGGACAGGGCGAAGGCCTTCCAGTACACCATAGAGGACTTGAGTCACCGAATACCCAAGGGCATGAGCGTTAAAAGCCCAACAAATAGACTGACCTCTAGAGCAGCTCCGTTGACTCCTGGAGTGGGACCGGGATCGAGCTGTGGATTTGGAGCGGTCCAACACTGCATCTTGTGCTTGATGACAAAGCTTCCCCTCTCATTCACCAACGGCCTTCAGGTTCATCGATGTGCAGTCTCCACAGGTCTTGTAGTTGTAGCTAGACCCCAGACACCACAACCAGACCATGTAGGGATCTGCCATAGACAACTGCCTGTGACAGTCCTTACAGGTTAGACATTTGTCATCTTAGAAGGTGTCATCCCTTGCACCCTGGATACGTTTTTTAGAGGAAAAATTGCGAAAAAAGGATCTCTGAGAGAGGAAATAAGCTCCGGTTCCATGGTGGCTGGTAGTGTTGAAAGAAAGGATTTGATGTCAGCGTGCAGGAGTGGTGCCTAGGTAGGCCCCATACATCAATTCCAGAGGGGAACCGAACCGTGTAAGTGCGGAGCCGCATAGTGCCACTTTCCGGCAGCCAGAGGTACTATGGAAAGGTCTCTGGATCCAGTCTCACACCTGGGCAATATTTAAACGGTGAGGAATTTTCTGCGAGAAATCTGCATCAGAAACCCTTTGCACTTAGAGACGCTCACGCAGACAGAAACATGATGGAAGAACATTATTTCATTAATCTGAACCAGAGGTAATTACAGCAGGCTCCTTCCATTTAATTAATTTTAGTGGATTTGTGCTAAGCATTCTTAGACCCACAATAAATTGCCTTGCACAGGCTGCACAGCTAGACCACAAGTCCTTTAAGAGTGTGAGGGTATGTGGTCTAGCTCATTGGTTCTTAATTTGTGGGCTGTGGAACCCCAGGGATCTACAACACATTCTCAGGGGGTCCCGTGGGCTAGAGTGCCTGGCGCTAGCACAATCTGTCTGGGGAAACTGTGGCAAAAGGTCAACAGTAATATTTCATAAAAATGAGGCAACACGTCCGCGAGAAAGCTCATGTTTACATATCTCACGTTTTACTTCATTTACTTCCATGAGAGTTTTTCTTTTTTCCAGCACCTTGTTTTCGTGCCGTTTTTTTCATACTGTGTATTCATCTTGTATTGTGTGTGCTTTGGGGTGGGTTGCTGGTAGGTTGTGAGTGGGTGTTTCTAATGGAACATAGTTGAGAGGTTTGGAGTTGTGGCAGAAGGTAGTGCGAATTTCTCACGGTGCCTGTGAGTGGATCAATAAGGTATTTTGACTGTCTGAACATCCAATTCTTGGCCTCTCTGCAGAGTTGCATGTGAAAACGGTGGCATGTGACAATTTTAATTGTAATTACATGTTAAAGTGTGTGAAGCAGTTACAAAGCTGCTGAAATATTGACAGGGCCAACGTTTTTATAGATAAGTGGGTGTGTTCTGTTCTGTTGTGTTTGTGTGGAGGTGGTGAAGTAAGTGAGATGCCAAGAAGCATAAGAAGGAGAGGGTGAAAAGAGGATGCAGAAGAATAAAACTATGCGGGGAACACGAAAGTGGATGATTTTAGACTGATGTGGAGAGAAAAAGCTAGGGATCCCTGACTCCCAGTTGTGGTTTAGCAGGGCATCCTCGGAAATCTAAAGGTTTAGAACCACTGTTATGGCAAACTGAGCTGCTTCTAAAGAAGAAGGACTGACTAAGGCTGATTTACATGTGGTTGGTCCTCCACTGTAATGACACAGGCAGGCAAAAAAAAATGGAAGGACATGTGCCCAGGCCCAGAGTAATTGCCATTGGTTCTGATTGGCTCCACCACTTTTTCGCTAAATGACTCATACCAGGTGGGGTGAGTACGCGCATGCGCAGGTACCCTATTAGGCAGGCTCGGCTACAGCTCACTATTAAGGCCCAACAAGGCTGAAGCATGCTGGGACCTAGAGATGCTCATCCAGGCAAGGCGTTGTTGGCGGGAGAGATGTGGGAGAACCACCACTGTACTGTGTTGATATTGACAACTCCTCTGTAAGAGAAAAGTGTTGGTTAGGAAATGATGGCCCAAAATACCAAAGGAGGTTGCGAGAACAGGCAGTACCAGAAGGCAGTGTCTGTTTGTCTGTGACGTGCAGGTGCCTTTTATGCAACAGGCGAACGCTGTAATCGTT
>NW_028247385.1:0-35928 GCF_964263255.1 Lissotriton vulgaris | reverse complement strand
GTTTTCTGGTAATCGACATGACCTGTGTGTACCCAAATATAGAGAGCTTGCGATTGTGTCACTCATTTTGTTGAATTGGAGGGGTCCCGGATCTATAACTGGGAGCATCCTGGGCTTGTAAACCCCTACACTTCACAGAGTAACTGAAGCTCATGCCTTTTATGGAAACCCCATCCTTAAAGCCCTAGCTCCTTCTATCTGAGGCCTATATAAAAGAGAGAACTCAGCTGCCAATGCTTTTGTTTTTCTGGTAGACCACCAGTTGTTTCCTACTGTCCTATAGAGAATGCTGTTACTTCCCAGCTAGGGTGGCATACCTAAATGCATGACATACGAACACACACACACACACACACGCACGCACACGCATACACGTGTTACCATCCTTGTGGGGACTATGTGTGAATACCAGCCTTGTGGGGACTAACCTTTCCCAATGTTTTTAAAACACACAGCTAACAGAAAAATGTTAAGAAAAAATTAATGATACAGGATCCTGCTTCAAATTTGCAAATATATTGTTATTTAATCGTGCGCACAGCACCATCCTTGTGGGGACTTGAACACGTGCTACCATCCTTGTGGGGACCTAGTCTGTAACACTATTTGTGATTGAATACAGTCTAAAGTACATGGCTAAATGTTTATTTTAGCAACAATATACACCAAAAACATTATAATATATTCATATATGAATTGCTGCATATATAATAGGGGTATACATTAAAGGCAGATTATGGTAATGTGCCATAAAATGTCATATCATGCTTAATTAAAGACACTTAAAGCTGCATTTAACCTATTTATTAGTGCTTAAAATCTTAGGAGATTAGGGAACTAACACATAAAGATATTAACATATGGAACAAAGGAATATGGTCCAGTGGAATCCAGATCTTGAGTAGCTGCTCACATTTTTACCAAAATAGAAGTCCCCACAGAGATACTGAAATAGTGAAATAGTGTGTCATTCAAAGCTTGGACCCCATTATAAAGGGTGTGAAGCTAATGATGTTCAAGTCCACACAGAGGTTGTGTGTAATTATAGAAATGCTCAAGTCCCCACAGAGATAGTGTGTTATCATAGAGATGTTCAAGTCCCCACAGAGATGGTGTGTTATTATAGTGATGTTCAAGTCCCCACAAAGATAGTGTTTTATTACATTGTTATCCAAGTCCCCACAAAGATAGTGTGTTATTATAGCCATGTTTAAGTCCCCACAGAGATAGTGCATGAAGGTAATTGTGTTTAAGTCCTCATTAAAATAGGGCCCGATTCACAAAGGTAAACGTAGACAAAAAGTCTAACTTTACTACTTTTCAAAATCCACAAAAGCCCATAAAGAGAATGTGAAGCTGATGATGTTCAAGTCGAAGCAAACAAAAGGAGATGGACGGAGTGGTGAAACCTTTCAGTCACTCAGCCCCAGTTACAGATCTGGGTTGAATCCATCATCGTTCTTTAGCTAACTTCGCCACCCCAGATCAGCCCCAGATATATGCAAATCAGTCTTGGCCCTATGCCTCATGGGAACAGTCCAGGCGAACTGCCAAGCCAGGTCTTCCCTGGACCGAAAACATGCATCCTGGGACCGGTTCTGGGATAACGCCCCCTCATCAGCCAGGCTAGCTTGAATCCAGTGGCAAAATGAGTAAGGGACCCACGTCTGGGTCTCAACGTACGGGGCGAACAAAACAAACATAAGGAGATGAAGGACTGAGTGCTGAAACTTTTCAGTCACAGATCTGGGTTGAATCCATCATCGGTCTTTAGCTCACTTTGCCACGCCAGTTGAGACCCAGCTATATGCAAATCCGTCTTGACCCTGTGCCTCATGGCACCCCCTAGTGCTTTAAGTCGAAACAGAGCTTGTGTTTAGTTACTTGAATGCTCAAGTCCCCACAGAGATAGTATGTTTTTATAGTGATGTTCAAATCCCCACAAAGACAGGGCCCGATTCACAGAACTAACTTAAGACTAAATCCTAAACTTACTACTTTTGGTATTCACAGAAGTTAGGATTTTGTCTTAAGTTTGTCTTAAGACAGACTTAAGACCGACTTAAGTTAGGATTTTGTATTAAGTCTGTCTTAAGTCTGTCTTAAGTCTGTCTTAAGACAAACTTGAGACAAAATCCTAACTTCTGTGAATACCAAAAGTAGTAAGTTTAGGATTTTGTCTTAAGTTAGTTCTGTGAATCGGGCCCACAGTGTTTTATTATAGTTTTTTTTAAGCTCATACAAATACAGAGTGTTATTTTAGTGATGGTTAAGTCCCCACAGAGATAGTGCACAAAGATGATTGTGTTGTTTCCTCATTAAAATTGGGCCCTATTCACAATGGTAAACTTAGACAAACAATCTAACTTTTGTACTTTTAAGTTACAACATTGTAAGCTTAGACCAAAAGTCTAACTTTACTACTTTTCAGTATTCACAAAGCCCCATACAGAGAATGCAAAGCTGGTGATGCTCAAGCCAAAACAGAGCCTGCGTGTAATTAAATGAATGTTCAAGTAACCCACAGAGATGGTGTGTGACTATAGTATTACCACTGTCACCAAATAGAATGTGTGTGATTATAGAAACGCCCAGAGATAGTGTGTGATTATAGACATGCCCAGGTCCCCACAGAGATAGTGTGTGATTATAGACATACCCAGGTCCCCACAGAGATAGCATGTGATTATAGACCTGCCCAGGTCCCCACAGAGATAGTGTGTGATTATAGACATGCCCAGGTCCCCACAGAGATAGTGTGTGAATATAGACATGCCCAGGTCCCCACAGCGATAGTGTGTGATTATAGACCGGCCCAGGTCCCCTGAGAGATAGTGTGTGAATATAGGCATGCCCAGGTCCCCACAGAGATAGTGTGTGATTATAGAGATGTCTTGGTCCCCACAGAGATGGTGTGTGACTATAGTATTACCACGGTTGCCAAAGAGAATGTGTGTGATTACAGACATGCCCAGGTCCCCACAGTGATAGCGTGTAATTATAGACATGCCCAGGTCCCCACAGAGATAGCGTGTGAATATAGACATGCCCAGGACCCCACAGAGATAGTGTGTGATTATAGACCTGCCCAGGTCCCCACAGATAGTGTGTGATTATAGACATGCCCAGGTCCCCACAGAGATAGTGTGTGATTATAGACATGCCCAGGTCCCCACAGAGATAGTGTGTGATTATAAACCGGCCCAGGTCCCCTGAGAGATAGTGTGTGATTATAGACATGCCCAGGTCCCCACGGAGATAGTGTGTGATTATAGAGATGTCTTGGTCCCCACAGAGATGGTGTGTGACTATAGTATTACCACGGTTGCCAAAGAGAATGTGTGTGATTACAGACATGCTCAGGTCCCCACAGTGATAGCGTGTAATTATAGACATGCCCAGGTCCCCACAGAGATAGCGGGTGAATATAGACATGCCCAGGACCCCACAGGGATAGCGTGTGATTAATGGGATGCACAGGGATAGCACAAAGAGAGAGTGCATGATTGTAGTCATGTACAAGGCCTCACAAATATATTTTGTAATTACAGTGACGTTTAAGTCCCCACAGTGATAATGTGTGATTACAAATCTATCAAGCCAAGTGTGTTAGAATGGCTATCTACGGAGCTGGGATATGGGGATACTGTGACGTAACTGAAATTCAGGAAGTGGAGAAAGCATTTTTAAGATATTTATTGACGGTCCCACGATGTACCTCCACCTACATTTGCTATAGTGAGTTGAGGCTACCTTACATTACAGACACAATAAAAGTCCAACCTGTATTGCTATGGTACCGGATCTGGACCTCACCAAAAACTATATTAACCAGAATGTACTAAGTGATAGCCTTAAATCAGATTACGCTCTAGAGATTAAGTCTTTTAAATATATAAAAGCTTTTATGATTGGCCTGTGCCTCCCTGACTTCTATTACAATCCTACATCGATAGGCTCCATTTCCAGAAAACCTTTTAAAAAGCAATGCATGACTCATATGGAGGCGAACAGAATTGCCATCGAGGCATCAAGGCCCACAGTTCAAAGTAATAAAACGATGCGGTCCACCATTGGTGTCCAATCATATTTAACATACACATTAAGTGGATATGATAGATTTGTCCTCACACGTCTTAGATTGGATGGATTCCATCGCTTGGTAAGCTTTCCAACTATGAACGATGGACTAAAATTCTATCAAACTGCCCTTGCAATGGAGTTTTATCCCAAACAACAATACACGTAAGCTTGTTTTGTACATTTTATTCGAAACAAAGGAGAAGATGGATTAAACCCATATTGAAAATATGGGGTATGAGGCAATGTCGTCCAGTCTACCTTGCACTGCAATTCTTAGATATTGACTGCTTTAGGAGGCAAATAGCATATTTTTCTTAAAGTATACTTAGTCACAGGAAGCACCTATGAATTATGCTCTATGTTAAAGTAGGTTCCAAAGCCTCACTTTTTTTATAATAATCTTTCAGATATTTTAAAGTTTGTCCTACATTTTTTGATTAATATTTATTATGCTTCTTGTATAATAATGATATGTAACTGCAAAACTATGCTAATATTTTAACCTATTTCTTTTACGATCATTGTATAAGAATTGTGAATTGATATTGTAAAATTGTGCTTTTATGTTTTTTTCTATGTGTCAAAATCAAAACCAAATAAAATGAACTCAATCAATATTGTATACGTTAGTATACTTGTAATAAACATTGCTTTTAATATATGACCGAAATCAGTTATTGTGTTATGGGCTAGACTCAGTTCCCGATAACATCAGAGGGGGGCACAGACTCAAGAAACTGCGTAGATTAGAGTCGAGGTATATTATCGACCTCCACACAAAAACACCTTGGGGTATGAACAGTGGCGAAGATCTGATGGTACACATTGGTACATGAATAAACTGTATACTGGAATTGCAAGATGTGGTAAATAGATTGTTACCTGCAGATCTGTATATATATATGTATATATGTATATATGTATATATGTACATAGGAATTAACAGGGGCGGATCTTTTTCTAATGTAATATTCTTTCTTTTGGATTGATGATTGATCCGTGACATCTTTATAAATAAGATATGAAGTCATGAGAAACCTTGGTGGGCCTTTTGACCGCAATAGTATGAGATATATGATTTCGATTTAATGACTCATTGCAATGAAAAACTATGAGATATAAGAGAAAAATAATGTATAAAAATGTATAGTAATTATAAATTGTATATGGTTGATTTGTTTTGAAAAACAGACCTGAATACATGTAAGGAAGGATAATGGCCGATACACGGCTCAATTTTGTTTATTTGCAAATCAAGTAATTCGATATTAAGTATGAAAAATGTACACGTGATGAGGTTACAATTTATGTACATTCACTTTTCGAAAATACTTGTGCAAAGAGTGGTAATAATGCATGTTTAAAATATAATGTGCATGAAAGCTGATTACATCTTTGTAAATACTCACCACTCTAAGATGTCGCTGGTTATTGTCAGCAAGCCAGCAGTCCTTCCTCTACTGCAAGGAGTGTTTAAAAACATGGCGATGTCTAAGCCATTGACATCGAGAAAGGCTGAATGCCGAAACGCGAGGGCGTCTGTCTTGTCTGAAAATAAAAGCAACCTTGGAAAAATACCCAGTGAGTGCGGATAATTCTTGGTTCGAAAACGGGAGAATTGGAGCAGAATATATATGTATATATATATATGTATATGTATATGTATATGTATATGTATATATATATATATATATATATATATATATATATATATATATATATATATATATATATATATATTTACCTACTGGCGGTCGCCAGTAGGTACATATAGTTTGGATTTTTTTGAATAGGGATTTCTGAAAATTCTATGTTGAATAACTTTGGCGTTGATGGACGGAATTGACTGAAATTGCCAGAAAAATGGCACATTTTGTGTCTGAGCGTCCCCTGAAAGTTTGGGGGGGGTTTCGTTAAGCGGGGGCCGAGAAAAAAGGGGGGTCCCAAAACGTGTTTTTAACATTGAATTTTCCATAGGGCGGTTGGACTCACTTTTAGCTCGAACGGCTGAATGGATTTCCACAAAACTTGGCAAAATTGTAGGGACTGGTAGCCCGATGTGCCTTTTCTATGTCTCAAGAAATATGCTCCAGTGGTTTTTACGAAAATTAACTTTGAAAAATATATATTGGGCTACATAGGGCTATATATATGTTAGAGCCCAAATGTAGCCCAATGTAGCCCAAAGATGGCCACCAGAGACAAAAAAAAACAAATGTAGCCCAAATATCAGCCAGATGTAGCCCAACTATAGCCCAGTGACAGAATGTCCCAGAGTGTTCTAAAGAACAACTAGAGCGTTAACAGTCTTACTTGTGACAAAAGTATGGCACACCTGAAGTCATCTTGATTGGAATAAAGTGTTAACACTTAAAACATTTAATTTGCAAAGGAACAAAATGAGGGGGTTCATTTTGCCATAGAAATTATGATTAGTGCTGAAGAAAGAAAAATTAGGGCACATTTTGAGTGACTTCTCAAATCCTCTTATATTTCATTTAAACAATTCTGATATGCAGTCTCCCAAGATGGCCACCAGAGACAAAAGAGCCCAAATGTAGCCCAAATATCATCCAGATGTAGTCCAACTATAGCCCAGTGACAGAATGTCCCAGAGTGTTCTAAAGAACAACTAGAACGCTAACAGTCTTTCTTATGACAAAAGTATGGCACACCTGAAGTCATCTTGATTGGAATAAAGTGGTAACACTTAATACATTTAATTTGATTAATTTGAAAAGGAACAAAATGAGGGGTTTCATTTTGCCATAGAAATGTTATATATATATATATATATATATATATATATATATATATATATATATATATATATATATATATATATATATATATATATATATATATATATATATATATATATATATATATATATATATATTATATATATATATATATATTACCTACTGCTGGCGGTCGCCAGTAGGTATATATAGTTAGGATTTTTTTGAATAGGGATTTCTGAAAATTCTATGTTGAATAACTTTGGCGTTGTTGGACGGAATTGGCTGAAATTTTCGGGAACATGGCACATTTTGTTTTTGAGCGTCCCCTGAAAGTTTGGGGGTGGTTCGTCAAGTGGGGGCCAAGAAAAAAGGGGGGTCCCAAAACGTGTTTTTAACATTGAGTTTTCCATAGGGCGGTTGGACTCACTTTTAGCTCGAACGGCTGAATGGATTTCTAGGAAACTTGGCAAAATTGTAGAGACTGTTTGCCCGATGTGCCTTTGCTAGGTCTCAAGATATGTGCTCCAGTGGATTTTGAGAAATTAACGTTCAAAAAAATATATATATATCTGTGACAGCGTCCCGGTTCGCGTACCAGACGCGTAACGGAACTTCGCGAGGAGAAGCGGATTGGCTCTCCGGTGACTGTCAACATTCTAAACAGTCCGGAGCGGCCGCCATCTTGTCTCTCGGTAGGATCGAAAGACAAGAGGTGGAAATAAACGAAGGGGGAAATGAATGAAAGGGGGCAAGGTAGACCCCTCCTGACCCCCTAGGATTGATGTGGGGGCTATTAAAGGGCCCCGCGGGGCAAAAAAAGAAAATACATTTTTTTCCGATTTTTCGCGGTGTAAGCGCTACCCGGTACGCGAACCGGGTAGCTCACCGGTAGCGTAACAGGAGTCCGCCATCTTGTGTTTCGGACGAATTTAGTCACAAGATGGAGGATAAACAATGTTGGGAATGGGTATAAGGGGGCACGGGAGACATATCCTGACCCCCTAGGTTTTCTGAGGGTGGCTGAGGAGGCCCATATATGTAAAAAAAAAAAAATTCGCACGGTTAGCGCCCGGTCCGCGCACCGGGTAGCGTTCCGGAAAGTGTAACAAGGGGAAAAGCAAGGGAAATAGTAAAACAATATTTTAGAGTGCTTTGAGGTAGGGTAGCTCTGAATAGAGCTGTTGTGTTGTGTGGGTGACGTAAGTACCAACATGTAGGTACCAATGAAGAGTCTAAAATTCAATGTACACCGTCTCCTCTGTAGATATTTTGTATGTTCTAATATGGGTTATTTATATGTAAATGTGTGGAAAAGCACTTCATGCTTTAAAGCAATTGTATTTTTGAACTGATTGTTCTTTCCTCTTAGTCCTCCTCTTTGTTTTTTTTTCCCCACACTCTTCTTCAGCATGATAGTTGATAAATTCGTTCCCTCAAAAAATGTATATACATAAAAAAATTATATTAAATACATATAAAATATATTTTTCCTTTAAAAGAAGAATACATTTTACAGCTTTAGATATTTGCTATTAAAAAACCATTGAAATTCACTGAAAAAACCATAGGTTATAGACCATATATAGTTAGGAATTAGCATTTACAAAACCTTGAAAATTCACTGAAAAAACCATAGGTTATAGACCATATATAGTTAGGAATTAGCATTTACAAAACCTTATTTTACTCACACAAAACCATTGAAATTTGCATATATAGTTAGTTGCACTAACTATATATCGCGCACCCGCAATCCACTGCTGATCATGTCACATATTACATCATTCATGACATGGTCAGTGACAACACTGATGACATCACTGATGACATCTCAAATGACATCACTGATGACATCACTGATGACAACATCCAGTGACTGTATGTTTCTGTAAAGTTAAAATATGTCTTACATATTGAAGAATGAGTGGATGTATAAGTGTCTGGATGAAGGATTTAGTAGGTGCATGACTGACTGTATGAGTGAGTGATTAAAAGTGTCTCACTGAGATAATGGGTTAGTGACTAAACTGTCTTAATTTGTGCATTATTATGTCTGTTGTTCTGTAAACTGCTGCATGTGTTGATCAGTAGCTATATGAGTAACTATATGGGTTATTGATTGGTTGCCCAAGTATTTGAATGGGAGACTGAGTGTGTGTGTGGGTGGCTGGGAGGTGTACGACTCTGTGCATAGATGTGTGAGCAGTTGATTCACTAGATGTATGGGTTCAAAAGTGCATGTGGAAACAGCTGTATGGGCGGTTGACTGTGTGCATGAGTGTATTGGTGAGTGAATGGATATCTCAGTGCTACATGTCAAAGTAAGTACATATGTAAAACACAGTACATGTGAGAGTTGACATATATAAATAACTGTGCATAAGAGCCAGTGAATGTGTGAGTGGCTGCATGGATCATTGTGAACTTGTATCAGGGATTGTATAAGAGAGTAAATATGTGTTAGTATATGTTTGAATAAGTAAGGTGTGTATAATTGTATAGTTGAGGAAATGGAGGTGTGATTGATTCTTTGCATGACTGACTAGGTGTGTAAGTAACTCCATGGATGAGTGACAGTCTGTGAGTGTCTGTTTACACTGAGTGTATCTAAGGTTATATTAGAGTCTGAAGAGGTTCATCGTATAATCACATGAATGATGTCATCAGTGATGTGATCAGTAATGTCAAATGAGATGTCATCAGTGATGTCATCAGTGATGTCATTTGAGAGGTCATCAGTGATGTCATCATTGATGTCATTTGAGATGTCATCAGTGTTGTCATCAGTGATGTCATTTGAGATGTCATCAGTGATGTCTTCAGTGATGTCATTTGAGATGTCATCAGTGATGTCACTGACCATGTCATGAATGATGTAATATGTGACATGATCAGCAGTGGATTGCGGGTGCGCGATATATAGTTAGTGCAACTATTTATGCGAATTTCAATGGTTTTGTGTGAGTAAAATAAGGTTTTGTAAATGCTAATTCCTAACTATATATGGTCTATAACCTATCGTTTTTTCAGTGAGAATATATATATATATATATATATATATATATATATATATATATATATATATATACATATATATACTTATAATAATGGTTAAAGTGTTTTTTTAATATAGTTTGCAATTTTAAATGTGTAATTGAATTTTTAAAACACTAATCAGATGGGTCTGGTGGCTCAGTGTACTAATGTGTCCACTGCAGGGCCCTGTGAGCAATCTCATGGTCATAGGTTCAAATCCCAGCGGGTTCACTCAGTCTTTCAACCATCTGAGGTCGATATAATGAGTACTGTTGGGTAACAATAAACATCTGTTGATGCCTAAGAGTTAATGTGTGATCTACAAATACCGATGTTAAGAGCTTATAATTTAGTAGCGGGATATTAATTTTTTGGGGTAATATGGTGGGAGATTAATTGCATTTTAACCGCATCACTGCTGCGGCGATTCTTGCGCTGTTCGGCAATTTTCAAAATTACCGCGATACATGACGAGCTGAGCTCGTCATCAGTACACGCCACCCGTGGGTGATGACAAGCTGAGCTCGTCATCAGCATCGAAGGGGTTAACTAATTGTTTTTTAATGTTATGTAATGTAAGAGAAAATCAATATATAAATGGTTAGTATGTAATGTTTTAATTGTTTTACAGTTCTTTCATTTATTTGGGCTTCATTTCAGATTTTGTATTTATATGTTGTATATGAAATGATGAAATGAATGAAACTTATATAGCGCACGACTTACCCTAGGGCATCTCCGCGCTTGCTTAGGGAACCCGTCCTGGTATTTCCCTGTGAGATAACCCTGGAAGGGTATCCACAAGGTGAAATCCAGGCATCCCACCGCGAGGGGCCGTTGTGGAGATTAAGCAAGCTATTGCCCAGAGTCGCAGAGTGTGAACCCGTGAGTCGAGAAGGCACCGGAGCGAGAATTATCGAGTCCGTGGAATTTTGAGCCCAAGACCCGCCGAGGCAGGGAATTGAACCCTGGTCCAGGGCCAAACCCAAGCTCCAGGTCTGCCGCCTCTAACCCCTGAGCCACACTTCTCCACTATATATAATATAGTATAATTAGTTATGGCTAATTTAGCAGCATGTTCAGTTTGTAGGGGAATTTATGTAGATATTGTTTAAATGAAAATAGTTTTCTTTATTAATTTTTTGTTATTTAAATATTTAATTTATAAATCATACTTTGTACATTGAATATTTAAATTATAAAATAGTTTTATTTAGATTATGCAAGAAATTAGTAATATATATCAGCAAGTGTATATTATATTTATTATTTTTATATGTTTCATTTATTTTAATTGTATTATTGTTTTATTCATATTTTAATTTATCTTCTTGGGGATTGTTTTTTTTCAGTAGTAGCGAGATAAGTGAATTAATTCTATGTATGTTTATATAAATATTTCATTTAATTATAGGTTTATTTTGTATATTCGTAATAAATTGTGCATTTTATTTAAATGTATACAATATATATTTTCTAGTTTAACTATGGTTAATAATTTTATGTTTTACGTGTTTAAATATTTTTTGGGGGAAAAAAATGGCTGTATTGGAATGGTATATGTAACCTTTCTGAAGTCCCACACTTTCCCTACTGTTGCTTAAATTGGAGTGAGAACAGTATATCAAGTCAATCTAATTCCTATGCTTTCCTTATTATTGCCATTGGGGGGATGGGTAATATAACCCTTGCAAAGTCCCACACTTTCCCTACTGTTGCTTAGGATGGAGTGAGAATAGTAAATATAACCCCTTTGAAGTCCGATACTTTTCCTTCTGTTTTGTATATATTGGAGTGGGAACAGCAAATCTTATCCCTCTGAAGTCCAACACTTTCCCAGCTGTTGCTTACATTACAGTGAGAATTGTAAATTGAACCTCTCCGAAATTCAGCACTTTCCTTGCTTTTGCTTAGGGTGGAATGAGAATCGTAAATTTGACCCCCTCAGAGGTTCAACACTTTCCCTACTGTTGTTTAGACTGGAGTGGAAATGGCCATTTGAACGCCTCTAAAGTACAATACTTTCCCTACTGTTACTTAGATTGGAGTGGGAGTAGCAAACACTGACCTTTTAGTGGACTTTCTCCCTTCACAGCGAAGCTCCGACTGGTAGCTGCTGCTGCCCCGGTTGCTGCTGCTGACCCTTGGTCGAGGCCTACTTCCCCTGCAAACCCCTGCCTGCGCCTCATATCTGGTCGTCGAGTGGTAGAGCATCACTGTTCTGCTGCTGGGCTGTCCCTCTGCCTCTCTTTCTGATTTCTGCCTTTATTCAGCTTTTTACTTTGTTACCTTTTTCTTTCCTTTGTTTGCCGCCATCACTCCTGTTGCTTTGTTCCCATGGCCCGCACCCTCCAGTGACCCTTCCCACTCCTGCATTTCCTGCCTCCCAACTGTCCACCCCCAGCACAACTTAGTGGCAGCCGCTGCGCAGCTGCACGGCTGGCATGCCAAAGGCAGGCCTGTCTGCACCTGTCCATGCCTGGACCATGCCCAGCGCCAGGGACCCTGGTTCTCGTATCTTCCACCGCTAAGACGCCAGCACCCTCCTCGCCCACAACTCAGGACGCCATACCGCCTGCCATCTCGCGTCACCGAAGAAGACCCAAGGACCCTTCTCCTGCCAGAACTGCAGCCACATCCTCACCCACGCCAGCATGCCAGATCCTCCGCCTCCCAACCGTCAAACAGCACACTAGACCGACTCAACTGCATCCTCTTCAACATGCGATTACTCCACAAACACGCTACAGAAATCTGGGACCTCCTCGACGCTGCCTCTCCCCATATCCCCTTCTTCATGGACATCTTGATCAACCCCTGATTCGGACCACAAATCGCCATCACCATCCCAGACGGCTACAAAATCACCCACAAGGACTGCACCGACCACCAGAAGGAGGCATCGCCATCAACAACAAGAACACCCTCCGACTGACCATGCACTCAAATGACCCAATCAGAACCATCTTGAACTTGGAGCTGGGCCCAACCTGAGTGAGTCGTGACCCTCAGAGTGGTTCGCCAGTCCTGGATCCCTAGAAATGGTGCGGAAGGTGAGCAGATGCCTCAAATCTACAACTTGGGACTTAAAAAATTCCCTCCCAAAAGTGCTCTGAGGACAGAGAATACCAACGTGCATTTCTCACTGATCCGCCCAAGGTGCATTTCTGGTCAGCCTGACTTTGAGATAATTTCCTTATATTCTTCTGCATTGCTGAAAAACCTGTTCAGTGGTCCCTCTCTGGAAAGGGATCCAACCTCCTGGAGCCTTCATCTGACCCAGCTCTATCCTAGTCTGCTGTAGATTTTCGACTTCCAAAAAAGAGACAAAGGCCCAGATTTGCCAAAGAATTGCTTGCCCTTCCATCATGCAGGGTGACTCAAGGGCAATGCAATCCATGAGTCAGATTTATCAAGCAATGCAAGGCAACCTTGCGTGGCTTGGTAAATCTGGAGTAATGCAAAGCTGTGCAAGTCAGTGCCAGAAAGGTGTTTCATGGGTGGAGTTTAGGCGTTCCCATGCATCCACCCATATATTCTGGCACATTCCCAGATTTACTGCGACAAGTAAACCTGGGGATATATTAACATTGTATGCCTTCCTGATAGAGGCGTAACAAGGAAAAATATATTAATTCCTCCTTGTTTGTTCAGAATACAGCACACTTAGAAAGAGGAAGATGCATCTGAGGATGCCTTGGTGCGGGAAGGTGTCCCTTCCTCAATACAAAGAATCTTTCCTGCAACACAGGCACCCTTTTACTACGGCACAAAGATGCCTGCGTGGGCGCTAGGTAACACATAAAATAATCCCGGTTTTATGGAATTTATTTTTTTGACAGTTCCGTCTGTATTTATCCAGATTTATTTTTTGCTAATTTTATCTGTATTTATCCAGATTTAGTTTGGGATATGTGGAAATATGAAGCTGAAATTAGCATATTTCCACATATATTTAACTGGTAAATATGCACTCATGCTTGAATGTCTTCTAGGTTTCAGTGCTGTAAACACCCGCAGAAGATAAATGAATGCAATTTTAAGAAAATATGCACTTTTCAGTATCAACATTGTGCATATCTACTGCTCCTAAAGCCTCTTTACAAAAATTCCTTTCTTTTTTAGCTCCCTGACCTATCAATGTAGACAGCTATGCGCCTGGCAGTCATGGCAGACAGTATTTAGAATTACTCAAAAAGTAACACAATGTCTGTTTTTATTCACATTTAAAAATAAATTAAGTCTGTATTTATCTGTTAAAATCAGTAAAGACAGAAAACAGGTAGCCTTACACATAATGCACCAGCACAGTGCGAAAGCAGCAATGCGCAAAGTATTAATAAATATGGCCCATTCCTGCCCTCTCCATTTGATGCAGTGCAGCATGTTGTCTTGCTGCTTTGCGCTGCGTCAAATCTTGGTAAATTTAACCCTAAGTCTGAAAGTAGGAATCGTCACGTGACTTCGTCCAATGGCTCAACGAAAACGACGCCTCCTCTTTGGACACCCTTGGCTGCCTTGCCCAGCTGAGCTTTAACTTCAAAAATTCTTCTAAATCCAAAAGTAAATGAAGACGCAGCCCAATAACGTCTTGTATCCAAATTGTGGTCCACGACTAGATGCCCATGGTGCTTTGAACATTTAGGCACTCTTTTTCACTTTAAAATTTACAAATTCATAACTCTCATTCTACTGATAAAACATAAATATAAACTTAAGATGATATTCATCCCATTTCAGAAATGTCTCCATTACCATTACCTGGTGGACCATTTTTTATGTGTTTTTAACATGACTCTTGAACAGTCAACCTGTCAATGATCTTTCTCTTCATGTATCAAACCATTTAGAGATACTTTGACAGACTGTATACAATGGAGTTGAGGCTTGTAAAGTGAGGTGACAGAGTACAGTGGCACAGAGGGGAGTGGAATACTGTAGAGTTTAGTGGGGTAGAGAGGAATACCAAAGAGTGCAGTGACGTACAGTGGAGTGGTGTTGACTGGGGTAGCGTAGAGTGGAATACTGTAGAGTGGAGCGGTGTAGGGTGGAATACAGTGAAGTGGCATACAGTGAAGTGGTGTATATTACAGGCTCAGGGAGGCAGATGCCGGGGGGGGGCTTTAGTGTGGAGCCTGCGGGTTGGCTTTGTGCATGGTAATAAAATAATACTTTGCATTTTTTTCAAACATGAAAATTCCTTGAAAAAAGAAAGGTTAAAGCAACATTATAGTTAGGTGTGGGAAAAATATGTTTTTTTTTTAAATGTAGGAATTCACTGGACTAACGTTATAGTTAGGTGGATACATCAGTCACTACATTAACATTTTGAACTCAGAAAAACATATAAATTCACCAGTTATATTTAGCGGGGCTAACTATAACTTGTGCCCCCACCAAGCACTGCTATGGCCTCACATATTGCATCATTCATGATATGCTCTACATCATCATTTATGTTTCCACATAGATTACATAGTTTTAGCCCTATTTTGTGGCACCCTGTGTCCAAAATATATATTTATATCCTCATTAATAGCTGAGCATGCTCACTGGCCAGAGCCATCAGTCACTTCCTACAATCCGGTCTATTTATGAATGAACTAATAACTGCACATATATAACTAGAAAACGAAGCACTGATCCAATGGTCTTTTCTATCATCCAATACGCTATATACTATTCATATGCAAACTGATCGAAAGTATTTTCTACATTTAATTATCAGCCTTAATAAAAGAAAATAGCTTTGTTTGGCATCCAACCATCAATACATGGCTGATTGCGTCACCACTACCTCAAGACTTCCATAGATTCAAATGGAGTAGCAGCATTCCTTCTATTGGAGCTTTTATCTGCCATTGACATGTTCTATAACCATGCATTTCTTAAGAGATTTGAATCCAGAGGAATTCCTTCCTTGCTGCACCTTTTGCCACCATAGATGGAGGTCAACAATCCAATATTGCCTCTTTCAGTCAATCAATCAATCAATCAGGGGTTTGTAGAGTGCGCTACTCACCCATGAGGGTCTCAAGGCACTGGTGGGGGCTGAGGGGAACATCCCCGGATCAGTCAAAGAGCCAGGTCTTGAGGTACTTCCTGAACATGTGCAGGATCGGGGAGTATCTGATGTTCACAGGGAGCTTGTTACAGGTCTTAGCTGCGATATAGGAGAAGGCTCTCCCACCTGTTCTTTTTCTGTGGATACGGGGGACCTCTGCCAGGGCGAGGTCGGCGGAGTGGAGGTTCCTCTTGGGTAAGTGAAGGGATATTCTCTCATTGATGTATTTGGGTCCGATGTTGTGGAGGGATTTGTAGTTGTGGGTAAGGAGTTTGAAGGTCACACTCTTCTTGACGGGGAACCAGTGGAGGTTTCGTAGATGGTACGTCAAGTGTTTGTGATGCGGTGTCCAGAAGATGAGTCTGGCTGCTGCGTTCTGGATGGTTTGGAGTTTGCGTATAAGGGTTCTGTTGGGGGGATCCACTTGAAGGTCTTGCGGAGGATACTCAGGCAGTTGAAACTGGTGGAGGCAACGGCGTTGATCTGGCGTTTCATGGAGAGGGAGGAGTTAAGGATGATGCCAAGGTTTTATGCATGGTCTATAGGGTTGGGTGGATTCCCGAGGGCAGGGGGCCACCAGGTGTTGTGCAGGGTCCAAGGATGAGTACTTTGGTCTTTTCTGACTTGAGTTTCAAGCAGCTGTCCTTCATCTAGGTTGCCACGTTCTTCATTCCTTCCTGGAAACAGAGTCTGGTGTCTTTGGGATTCTTCGTGAGTGAGAGGATGAGCTGGGTTTTATTGGCGTAGGATAGAATGCTGAGCCCATACTGTCCTATGATGGTGGCAGTGATTATAAGCAGTCTAGTTTTAGGGGCACATTATCAAGGGAGACCTCCTATGCCCCTATGGAGTCTAGCAGCAGGATCCCTAGTAAATCATGGTATAGGATATTCCCGGGAGGATATTAGGACAAAGTAATTTTTCCCTCGCTCTCTAGGGGTACCAGGCGGGAGAATGGGAATGTACCCCCAGGAGGAAAAACAGCCCTTGAAGGAGCCTGCAAGGCATATCAAAGGGAACCCTCCACTAAGTCTTGAGAATCATCTAGAAGGCGACAGAAATACAACTTTTATGGTAAATACACCTACATGTTCACCCTTGTCCAATGAAAATTATGGTAGGGTGTTGAAATATCGATTACAAAAATATAGTTGACATAAATATAGTTGTAAAAATATCGTTTACAAAAATCGACACCCTATACTTAAACAGGTAAGTACATAAATATCTACTCAAAAATATTGTTGTAATAAATATAGATGTAAAAAATATCGACTTTTTAAATTAATTGAAATTACGTTAAATAATAAATAAATATAAGTACTATTAACAAAATACATTACATTACTTTTATTTTTTAACTATTTAAAACAAATTAACTACACGTTTTCATTATAAACTTAATAAATGTGTACATATACATATATTTAACACATTACTTTATATAACAACAATAATACATACAAATAATTAAAATATACAATATATTATTAGTTAAAACATTTGATAGCGTAGGTGTAAAAATTACTATTCGCACTCCAGAGGGTGCAACAGTAGGGAAAGCGTTGGATAGCGTAGGGGTAAAAATTACTATTCCCACTCCAAAGGGTGCAACAGTAGGAAAAGTGTTGGGTAGCGTAGGGGTAAAAATTACTATTCCCACTCCAGAGGGTGCAACAGTAGGGAAAGCGTTGGATAGCGTAGGGGTAAAAATTACTATTCCCACTCCAGAGGGTGCAACAGTAGGGAAAGCATTGGATTGCGTAGGGGTAAAAATTACTATTCCCACTCCAGAGGGTGCAACAGTAGGGAAAGCGTTGGATAGCGTAGGTGTAAAAATTACTATTCCCACTCCAGAGGGTGCAACAGTAGGGAAAGCGTTGGATAGCGTAGGAGTAAAAATTACTATTCCCACTCCAGAGGGTGATACAGTAGGGAAAGCGTTGGATAGCGTAGGGGTAAAAATTACTATTCCCACTCCAGAGGGTGCAACAGTAGGGAAAGCGTTGGATAGCGTAGGGGTAAAAATTACTATTCCCACTCCAGAAGGTGCAACAGTAGGGAAAGCATTGGATAGCGTAGGGGTAAAAATTACTATTCCTACTCCAGAGGGTGCAAAAGTAGGGAAAGCGTTGGATACCGTAGGGGTAAAAATTACTATTCCCACTCCAGAGGGTGCAACAGTAGGGAAAGTAAGGGTAAAAATTACTATTCCCACTCCAGAGGGTGCAACAGTAGGGAAAGTGTTGGATAGCGTAGGGGTAAAAATTACTATTCCCACTCCAGAAGGTGCAACAGTAGGAAAAGCGTTGGATAGTGTAGGTGTAAAAATTACTAAATGTATTTACTCATTTATAAAATAACAAATCTATATTTTTATTTAATTAATTATTATTTAAATAATTATTCAATTAAAATGTAATTAATTCACTACATTTTCACTAAAAAATTCCAGGTACACACACCTAAAATTAATTAAACAATTAACATAATTAATTTACATCATTATTAATCAATTAACTAATTGAAATTAATTAACTATTATTCATTACACTATTTATATTCATTTAAAACATTAATTAATCTATTATTTTAATATATTTAAATTACTTCCCACCCTACTCCCCTATAAATCCACAACCCGCTACGGAACTATTAACACTAAATTCAACATAAAATACATTATTAACTAATAAAATACTACCAAAAAATACTACTTTGACAACCAATACTCATTAAAAACACTACATTACTTACAATTTTTTTAAAAACGATATTTTTGTAAACTATGTTTTTGTAAACGATATTTATTACAACTATATTAATGTTATCAATATTACTTACCTGTCTGTCGATATTCTGGTCAAACTATATTTTTGTCATCGATATTTCTTCCTGTAGATATTTCTGCGGCGATATTTAGGTTAGTAGATATTTTTACGACGATATTCCCGCTCTGTACCGAAAATTATGAGAGTGACTAGCTAGAGGGAAGGCTGGAGCTGGTAGTACATGATGGAAAAGGAGTTGTCACCCAAAGTAATAAGCTCAGCTTGGCAGGGGGAGATGATTGTTCTTGTGTATCTGTAGTTCGAGAATCACACATTAACCCCAATGAGACCAGTGTAGAGTTGAGGCGATCCCTAAGACAAACACAATTTGTAGTCCTGTGGAACCTTGTAAAATTAAAGATATTGTCATGATCTGGCATTAAGTCCAAACCCAATTGTGTAGGCACTTTTTTTTAATCCTCTTGAGTTTATATTTAGCTATACAATAATTATGTATTCTGTCTGCAATTGCATCTTTTTCAGAACACATATTACTGCATATAAACGATTTCCTCATTTGTCCTTTCAGGCACTTGGGTCATGATTTTAATGGTGAAGCAGGTGCAGTGACACACGGGCAAAGGTCTAGGAAACACACTGTGCACTGATTATTGCTACATCTTACTAATAAATATTCATTCACAAGTGCAATTACCTTGCAGGCACTAGTGTAATGATTTGAATGATGCAACAGGTGCACTGGCACAAGGGCCAAGAAGCCTAGGAAATCCACTGAATACCGATTATTGCCATATTTTACTACTACCCCCAATTCAGAACCAGCTCTGGCTGATGTCTCCCTGCTAACTGTCTGCCATTGCATTGCTCCCATTAGCGCAGTGTGCACGCCACCTTCTCTACTCTCGCTGCTCTTCCTGACCCATCCTCTATACCCTCTCGGGCCTCCTCTTCTCCTCACCTAGGATACTGGCCCCCCTTAAAAGTGTATGGATCATCATTTTTCACACTACGGGCAGCTTTTTTTTAAAAAACACTTAAAAGTTCTATAAAGTATTACAGCCCTTTATATGAGCACCAGGTATACTGCACTAAGACACTTCTTTATGGCATTGGGGAGATTACATATTTGACCAGAATTAAAGGATGTTAAACTGACACCGAGACATGAACCCAGTTCCCCTGTTCGTCAGCTCTTTCTGTTATTTCACATCTTTATTATAGTCATTTGCAATATGCAAAAAAAAACATTGACAATAACAATATATTTTGCATAGACAAAACCTATAGGCTTTGCCGATGCTTGTTCTTCATTAGTACTTATAATACGATCTTGAAATAATACCTTCAGGATGTGTGCTGTACGAAAACATCTCCAAAATTTAGTTTTACTAAAATGTTGTCCTTGTATAATAGCATCCCATGCTATCCAAGTGGTGCACATAACTGACTTTTCTCTCAGTTTACTATTGGAATAGTCAGGGTGGGTGGAAGCAAGAAGGTTTCAAAATTCATGCATCAAAACTGTTCCTAAAAATACTAGCACTGATTTAGTCTGGTGCAGTACTTCTACTATGATAAAACAGTTCTGCATGTGAATAGCATACATTTTAAAGATTTTTAGGACACTTTTTCTAACTTTCTTTACAAGTATGTTCCAGAATGGCTTCAAAAATGAAGGTGGCTCAAAAAGTTAACAGTGCAAGACTCCCTAGTAACTTGCTTTCTTTCACATCAATTAACTTGTAAATAAATGCTTGCCCGAATTGAACAGGAGGCCATACTAAAAGGTCAGGAGTGCGCTTGCGGTCCCCAGACTATACATCTGAGGGGAAGGTATAGTCACGTCAAGTCAAGTCAATAAACTTTATTCGGTTGTTCGATTTGACAACCATAAAAGTATTTACATTACAATTAATAGAACACATATTCATTAAAAGGAGAGAGTTCAATTGTAATTAAAATCACAGGAGTAAGAGCACTAGACTACATCAGACATTAAAAAGCGATTAAAAATAGAATTCCTTTAACGAAAAATATAAATAACAATTCATATATCAGTGTTATTATCCTTCCATACTGTTTCTGAATTTAACTGCCAATTTTAAAAAACTACATATAAACAAAGTGTATTCACAATTTAACAGCTGGAGAAAATGTTGTGCAGGACGAAATTGTACAAAGTTCAATTTTTTCAAACAGGGTTTCAAATATAGCTTCCTTGGTATGATATAAAAAGGACAAAAGAACAGAAAGTGTGCCAGGTCTTGCGGAGACTTATCGTCGCAGCCGCAAGCCGGCAACACTTGACCTCGATGAGATCCCCTAGGAACAGCCAACAAAAAATGAAACAGGTTGAACCTGAACCTTGTCAGTAGGAAACGGTCATAACTAGACATTTGCCATGTCAGGTAGGGTTCCATGAGCAAAGTGCTTTTAATTAATATATGATTACGTACACTTTCTTTTTTTAGTTCACATGATTCCCTTTCCTGTTGTCTAGAGTCAATAAAAGCATTCTTGACCGTGATAAGATCCATTTTGGTAATGGATTCCGGAAATAAGAAAAGTTCAGAGCGACCTAGATCAGTAAAGCACTTATATAAGTACTTTAGCCAGGGAACCTCCTTCCTGTTATCCCATGTAAGTGCTTCTCTTAGAATTAGCTTGGTAAGTGGGATATTATCATTTAACCAACAATTCATCCAGCATAACAAGGGATTCGCTGCAATTTTGTCACATACGTACGGAACCCCCAATTCTTCATGCACAGAAAAATTTGCTGTACCCCTGGGAACCCTTAAAATCTGTTTTAAAAAGTTATTTTCTACTATCTGTAGTGCATCCAGGGGAGCATATCCCCATATTTCACTGCCATAACATGCTGTGGTAACACTTTTGGCCTTGTATAGTTGGAGTAGAGCGGCAACTGGACTATTTCCCATTTTTCTGGAGAAATCCAATATGGCCGCGTTAACCCTAGTAACATCTCCCTTCTTTTTTTGGATCACAGGTCCCCAGTTTAGTTGACTATCAAAGAGGACCCCAAGGTAGGAGAATGTGTGAGTTACAGGGATTTCTACTCCAGCTACGTTTAAGCGATTTGATTTTTTAAAGCCTTGACCAACCTTCATTATGTAGGATTTGGTATTGTTAATACTTAAATCTCTTGACTTCATGAAAAAGTAGAAGGAATCTAATAGGATTTGAAGTCCGTTGGCCGTTCTAGATAAAAGGACTGCGTTGTCCGCATATAGTAGGACCGGCAGTCCTTTTCGACCAATATACGGATAGTCTGTGTTAGTGCTTAAAAGGTGCTCTTCCAAATCATTAATGTAGAGGTTAAAAAGGAACGGGGCCAAAATGCACCCTTGTCGGACGCCCCGATACACTCCAAAATCTTTGGTCACTTTTAGGTCCTGGGTGTATCTGACATTTGCTTTAGTATCAGAGTGCATATCTTCTAAAAAATTAACTAGGTTTTTATCCACGCCCATTTTTTCCATGGCGCCCCAGAGCTTCTCCCGACTCACGCAATCGAAAGCCGAGGAGAGGTCCATGAACGCCATGTGAATCGTTCCTCTTTGAGCCTTAGTGTACTTCCCAATGATAAGGTACAAATTTAGACATTGAGAAATAGTGGAATGTCCAGGCCTGAAACCATACTGGATTGGAGTTATTATATTATTTTCCTCTGACCATCTGACCAATCTGTTTAAGATGACTCCTCCGACAACTTTTGCCACGGAGTTTATTAGTGATATTGGTCTATAGCAGGCAGGGCTGCTACGGTCTCCTTTCTTGAAAATAGGTACAATTGTAGATACCCCCCATGATTGTGGGCATCCACATATCACAGCAGCATTAAGTACTGCTGTAAGGACCGGCGCCCATAATGCTATACATGATTTAAAGAGGTCAGGCGGAAGTCCGTCAGGTCCGGGTGCCTTGTTGTTTGATAGACCCTTGATTCCCTTTATGATTTCATCAATTGAGAAGCATAGTGAAATTTCTCTACTTTTATTTGGGCTGTGTTCTGCCTGTGACTCATTGTTTTTAAAAATAGAACTGAAGTGGTTTATCCATTATTCCTCTGGGATATTAGTGCCCACACTTGAAGTACTAGGACAATCAAAAATAGGTTTATTGATAATCTCCCAGAACTTCGAGCTATTTTTTAGTGTCTCAGGGTCTAACAATGACTCCCATACACTTTTTTTGACTGCTCGCTTGCGGGCGGCAAGTGACTTCTTATATTCAGCCCGCAAGCCCCTGATGATCAGTGGATCTCTTGGTTTTGTTTTTAAGGCTTTCTTAAGCTCGCGGCAAGCCTTCGAACAATCACTGTCAAACCATTTCGGGTTACTATTTGAATTGATTTTCCCCTTAGTAGGTATCGTTAAAAACGACTCCACCTTCTTAGCAATCTCCTTGAAAGATGTCAAGATTTGCAAAGGTGCTGATGCAGGAGATGTGCATGCCGTCAGTTCGTGATTACTGACTACATTAATAGAGGTATAAAATCGATCGCAATCCACCATTGACCATTTTATTTATTTATTTATTTATTTATGGATCTTGTAGAGCGCACAGCTACCTCCGTCGGAGGTGTCCCGGCGCTAAAACTGTCAGCGGAGATAAAGAGGTACCTATCTAAGATGAGGAAAATAGCCATGTTTTCAGGCGGCTGCGAAACAGTGCTTCAGATGAAGCAAATCTGAGGTCCAAAGGGAGGCCGTTCCAGTGTTTCGCAGCAAGGACAGCGAAAGCTCTGCCACCCATTCGTGTGCGGCGGAAGCGTGGCACAACCATAAGACGTAGGCTGTTGGAACGTAGGTCTCTCACTGAATGGGATAATGTCAGTCTCTTTCTTAGGTATTCTTGACCGGTACCGTTGAGAGCACGGAAAGCAAGAGTGAGTATTTTAAACTTAATCCGAGAGGCTATAGGAAGCCAATGGAGCTTTTTACGAAACATGGAGATCGAATGTCGGAAAGGGATATTGCCAATCAGTCTTGCTGCCGCGTTTTGAACTGCTTGCAGGCGTTCAATTTGATATAAAGGGGCCCCCGCATAAAGACTGTTGGCATAATCCAAATGGGACGTTATTAACGCCTGGGTAACTGTTCTGCGCGCATCCATTGGCAGGAATGGAAAGATTTTTTTCATCATTTTTAGCTTTCCAAAGCAGGCAGCCGTGACTTTATTAATTTGAGGGCCGCAGGAGAGCGTGTCGTCAAACTGGAATCCCAAATTACGGGCGGTGTGCACCGGAATAGGGGGGGGTTAAGTACCGTAGGCCACCACAGTGAGGGGGGTATTGTCATTTTTTGATTAAAAAACAGGACCTCCGCCTTATCGGTATTGAGACGAAGGTGGTTCGAGGCCATCCAAGAACAGATTTCTCCCAAACAGTGGCGGAAACTAGAGAGGCTGGAGTCAGAGTAGGCGACGCTTGCCATTAATGCATTTCATAAGTCCACGGTCCTCTCGAGAGTTGCGCTTTTCAAGTAGACTCGTGCCCATTGTAATGCATAAAGGGTTATGGTCGCTATAAATGCTCAAAAGGATCGAAAAGTCCTCAATAATACTAACAAAGTCAGATGAAAGAAGAATATGATCTATATAAGATCCTGTAGCATGGCCTTTAAAGGTAGGGGTTAAAAATACAGTTTGATCAGGTACTGTCGACATTGCTGTAAATAGGTTGTTTTCATTCATTAGATCATTTAAACCTGTACCCCTCCGCGAGTGTTCAAAGTGAATTCCTTCCATACTATTGCAACCCATTTGTTCAACAGGTCTCACGCTAGGGTTCCCACATAAATGTGTGTTGAAGTCACCCACTAGAATCCTAAGGCGTGGCAGTAAACTATCATTTGCCCTTAGGAAATCACGCAAGGACTCTGTTACAATCTCCAGACTGATTCACAGCATTGTAAAAATTAAACAATACAAAATTGGTTTTACCCCTCTTAAGTTCTAGAATCTGGATATTATTGTTACCAGAGTAGTGTTCAGTTTTATGACATATGAGCGACAAGTTAACAAAGATAGCCAAGCCCCCTTTAGCTCTTCCACTAGCAGATGGAGTTGCCGGAATTATAAAGCTCTGATATCCTTCAATATGTACATTTCTCCCTGCTACCCAAGTTTCTTGGAGACATGTTATAGGATATTTTTTAACAAAATACAACCAATCATTGTCTTTCAGTTTGTCAAGGAGTCCAGCTATATTCCATGATAATAGTACTAGCCCCTCCTTACATTTTTGAGGTCCACATTGTATTTTGTCCATTTTCTCACATGCAAGTGGGCTAGTGGATATTAGAACAGTACTATGACATTCCTGAACTGACCCAGGATTGTCCATGATGTGAGCTGGGAGAAGATCTAAATTTATATCATTTTGTGGGCCAGGATTATCATTTAGATGGTTCTCAGCACCCAATACCGCAACATTACTACCTAGCGATTTTAAATCTTGGTTAACGTTCCCTGAGCCTGTGTCTTCTGGTAGGCAATCATTGGGGGCAGTGTTGCGTAGTGTGTCAGGTAGTCATTCTACCCCGTCCAACCCACCCTCAGCAGAGAAGACGTCATACCTATTGGAAATGGGAATATTAAAGCAGTTATTGAGGTGATTAGGGTATGGATGATCTGTGTGATGTGGTCGTAATGGTCGATCATATCTGTCCCTACTATAGCCCCAGTTATTAGTTGGTGCGTCAAAACCCCAACCGTTTGTTGTTTCTGGCCATATTGGCCTAGAGTAGGTGTGAATAGGCTTAGGATATGTCATGCTCCGATGTTTTTTGCCAAAGAATTCCAAAGTAAGGGGAATGATGGTGCCTCTCCTTCGTTGCGGTGGTAGAATATTGGGAAGGATATTTGGTAAGACTGCAGAGTTTACAAAATGTATAATTATGCAGTCACCTTTAAATTTTTTGGGATTTTGTCCTATCCATGAGACCCTTCTGGCTGATTTGATATCTCTAGGTAGCTGTTGTTTCCCCCATGGGGCCAACCGCATATTACCCGATAGCCAATGCAGGGCTTTACTTGTTAGCGCTGCGGGGGGTTCAGATTGATCTGGTGCTAGTGGGGGAGCATTTGCTAATACCAGTACTAAAGGTGCCGCATCTTCAATAAAGTGTAGTGTATCTTCTTCTACACTTGGTAGGGTTGTTTCGGGAGGATGTGTGGTGTGGATCTCCCGTGGCAGTGAGTGATTGGACGCAATAGTTGGGGTCTGTTCTAATTGATTTACCTGTATGGTGTTAGAAGTTGTACCTTCATCTGATCGAAATCCAAAGGCCTCTTTTACAGGTAAAACCAATTTTTTAACTATTCCTGATATGGTTGACGCCTCTTCCATTATCTTCTTCTGATCTGCACCTAGCTTTTTTACATCTGCAGATAGCTTATCCAGTTTGGTCACTACTGGTTTAATTAAAGCTTTAAATTTGGTGTCAATTAAATCTGCTATCCTAGATATAAGTTCTTCATCCACATTTGACTTCTCATCGTCTTCAACTTTCCTCCTACCTTTTTCCCTACTTCTCATTGGTGACGCGGCCCTCTTCCTCCCAGAACAGACTCCACCTCGAAGTAGTTGTGTTTTTCTACACTTTCTAATAGCTCGAGGAGCTGGGGCTTGAGCAGGAGGGTCAGCATCAATATTTGTCTGCTCACTCTCTTGTACAGTTTGATCTTCTTCAAGATCTACTATCTGAGAGTCCGAATCATTTACCGTGGCTGTATCTTGTCCCTGTGCTATATTAATACTCATGTTTGAGGGACCGTTATCAAGTGTATCAGGATCTAAGATTACACTTCCCTCAGCCTGAGAAGGGATATCAATCCACGGTGATTCTGGTGATGGGCTTAAGGGGGATAAATTGGGGGAATGACTGAGACCTAGGGATTGTCTCCTATCGTTATTAATCTTTGACACAACTTGTACCAAATAGTTTTCTATGCTATTACCCCCCACCGCTAAATTCTTTTTTGGCATTCTTATTTAGAACTAATAATAAATCCTAGACTTTAGCGGACTAATGAATCGAGAGGGCACACAATAATACGATACAAGATGTTTAAGGTTGAACGTCAGTATCAAGGATTATTAGTCTTACTGCAACCATGTAGGTCTGGTTCAACAGGGGCAGAGTAGCGTGTCCAGTCCAGTCTCAGCCTGTCTCGGACTGTCTAAGACTGTCCGCCCTTTGTCCGGGCTTCGTCCGGCGTCCCGCACACGCGTCCCGCTGTGCGTCTGTTGCACGTTTTTGTAGGAGGAGTAGGGGGCGGGAAGAGACTCCAGGTGCGCTCCGATGCTCCTGCGCGGAACCCTGGGTCTCGCAGTCCCGTCCCCTGTAACAGCAGCCTTTCCGGTGTTTTGAAGGTGAAATACTCCTTCTCCTCGCACTTTACAGCAGCGACTGGCGGAAAGAAAGAATCCTGCGCTGAGTCTTGATCTCTGTCACACAGCTGCGAGCAGCTCCCGCGAAGCGGGGGCTGCGAGCTGTTTTGAACAATCCAGGCAATCAGGGAGGAGCAGGGGGCGGGAAGAGACTCCAGGTGCGCTCCGATGCTCCTGCGCGGAACCCTGGGTCTCGCAGTCCCGTCCCCTGTAACAGCAGCCTTTCCGGTGTTTTGAAGGTGAAATACTCCTTCTCCTCGCACTTTACAGCAGCGGCTGGCGGAAAGAAAGAATCCTGCGCTGAGTCTTGATCTCTGTCACACAGCTGCGAGCAAGGTATAGTACAAATTATACTGCAGCGCTGGTTACACTGCAGCACAGTTTCAAGTAAAAAAAAGAAGCTATAACACAGTCAACACTAGGTTTGTCAAAAAGCTTTTTTTCCTACACTTTGAACCTTTTGCACATGGCTCAAAACGATTGGCAAAGCCAAATGACCCCCTCTAGGCCAGACCAATGCTTGTTTATAAACAGCTGATGCTTTTTGCAAGTAGGGGGTTGATTAATTTTCAGAAGCGCATTCAACCTCAATAAGACTCAAAGAGAAGATGTAGGAGTAGAGCGGGTGGTAGGCGTTGGCCTTTCCCCTCACGGCTTCTCAGCATTATGGCAGTGTTTGGAGAATGTGGCAGGTAATCCCCTCGTGATGCCAGGAGAAAGTTCAGTGCGTAAGTTATTTTAAAACTTACCAAATGACCATAAACTCACTATGCTAAAATTTTACTAGATTGTAGTATTGTAAACTGTCTCTAAAAATGCAGAACCACTTCGTAATATAAAGTATTCCATTCAGGACAACACTACTGTGTGTGAGAGTTTGGGGGGAGTTCCTCTGGTGGTTTTAAATTAAAAACAGTTAAACTATGACAGAAACATTGCTATCTATAATGTTTTATGTCATGCACTGTTCAGTTGCATTTGAAATATCTTCCCATTTTGGAGAAGCTGATTTCTTGCTCTGTGTCCCTTACAGAGGTGCATGTGTTTCCCTTAGGGGTTCCTTGGCTCATCTTTGACAGGTGCTCCAGGTACACTTGTCAGCACTTATGAAAAATCCAGCCCTATGTGTGCTTTTAGGGCTTCCTTTTCATGGTTATATTCCGGTCATCCATAAACTCTGCTCATAAACCAGGGTGATTGCCCATCTTTTAAGCTGGTAAGTCAGTTTATCTGGAATAGTAATGGATGTTTCAAGAAGCTGATAAACAATTCATTTCTGAAAAATATACATGGTTTTGTATAGCAGGGACCAGGCCTCAAAGACGTGGGAGCGCTGTACTAAAAAAAATTGCATTAACTATGAAGGAATGCAGTAAAAAAAACGAATTACCGACAGGCATCTATATATAAGATGCAGAAGCGGGAAATATTCTTAAAAATACAACGTCATTGATTTTAAAAATAGAGACGTCATTGGCAGATTGATCATTTTAAGAAATGAAGCTCTCCTCACTTATAAATAAAAATACCCAAAGGCTGTGACAGAAATGATTACGAAATGCTCATCAAGACGTACAATGTAGGAGCCATAAACATATATTTAAAGGGTTTAAACTTTGCTCCGAAAGGTGAACACTTTCTGTTCTTTTTACAGCGTGCACTGCTCCCATTAAATCACTAAGACGCCCTGGAACTTGTCATCGTTTTCTTGACAATAATATGCAGGTTCCTTACAATAAGGCTTCATGGCGCTTTTGAAAATGTTACGTTTTTTGCAGGTTTCCTTCTCATTCTGGCTGCTGTGGAAGTTTCAAGCCAGTCACATGTTTTGCTGTTAGCCGGTTCTCTGTCATCATGACACAAGTGTGTGTATTCTGCTGTAGCACTGCCCATCCCCCCAGTCTGCGCCGGTCAAGGTTTCAAGGTGTTTCAGGGCTGCTTGTTAAGGAGCGCATTGTTATGCAGGCCGGTGACCAAGGGAACGCCCTGACGCCCGCTCTTTCCTTCTCTTTGATAAAGAAGGAGGCTGAGCCTTTCCGATTCTTTAACAAGAATCAAAAGAGCCAGTGCACTCTAAACAAAATTGTAGTTCACTTCTAAGAACACAAATAGCGTACATTTAGAGGCATCGATGTCAATTTTAATATAATGCGTTTGCTAAGCAATAAACGGAGTAAGAATGGTTTACCATTTTTAATTTTACATTATGTTCAAATATACTTCGAACACAGTTTGGTAATATTTAAAGTCGTTTTTTTAAACTTAAGTATGACTTTGTAAGAGCTGTGCCTGCAGCGGCTATGGCTTTTTTCCTGCGCTTGAAAGTCGACAAAATTCTGTTAAAAAGTTTTGGGTGATTATTCTGCAAAGCTTATTTGTTTTATTTTAAAGGATCGCTTCCTCCACCTGCAATCATATCTTTATTGTGGAGAGTTGCAGAAATGAGTGCTTGATGTGATGGTCTGACAAGGTAGTGTGTGGCTCACTTTATTGACCGGTGTGCGGCTTTTCCTTCATTTCTCTGGGATGAAAACAAGCATTGCCTACTGCAAGCTCAAACTTGCCCTCTTCCATACCTTGCAGAGCTCTTATACAACATGTCTTTACAAGGTCAAAACTGTCCCAATTTGACAACCTGAGACACTAGTTTTTAGCTTTCTGATTCGCTAATTGGATGCTGCTTATTTTCGTGCCCAGGCCTATTTTGTGTACCAGTCTGACCCTAAATATGCATCATGTAAAAATAAGATACAATGGGGCAGATTTATGAGGCCCTTGCGCCACGTTTACTCCGCTGTTGCATCACGCAAGGCGGCGTAAACGTGGCGCATCCCTACGAACGATTTACAACGTGACGCATCTAGGCAGATGCGTCACGTTGTAAAGCCCTGCGTCGCTTGTGGGCGTTCCGGCGCAGGGTGGGCGTTCCGGGGCAGGTGCGCCTCGCAAAAGTGGCTGAGTGAAATCTATGAGATTTCACTCAGTCACTTTTAAGCCAATGCTGCGTCAAAACCCTGTGCCTGCTTGAAGCAGGCGTAAGTCTTGACGCAGCATTGTTGAAATGGGGCACCCCCGAGCCTTGCTGGAGCCGCGTCACGCTTGCGACGCAACTCCAGCAATGCGCCACATTTCCGGCACAGATGCGTCACGCATCTGTGCCGTTTTTGCAGCATGGTGCGCCGCATTATAAATGCGGCACACCATGGTTGGCGGAGCTGTGGCGCACTGTGGCGCATGTTAACTGGCGCATCCCTGGGGATGCGCCAGTTAACATAAATCTACCCCTATATCTTCAAATTTTAAAAGCAGAAACGTGGAATGATTCCACCCTCAGTACATAAGATTATATCACTGCACTGAGAGGCATTTTTTTTCAAAAGAGATGTTGTTTTAACTTTAGTTTATAAAAGTTCATGCCCTCAGTACCCAGACGAAAATGCCATTAGTGTACTGAAACGGAAGTCAGTAGTCATCTGCACGCTATATATGGCCTACATTCTTATTATAATTGCAAGAACATTGTAATCTTTATATTAAACAAGATGTTTTTGTGCAGCAATGATCCTGAGCACCCATATTTTAAAATACTCTCGTATGCAATAATGAAGTAAAAGAAGGCACAGTGAAATAACATATTTGCCCAGTATGACACAATTTGGTAAAGCTGGGTAGCTGGGATTGGTTGTAGAATTTCTGGTATCACGTTGTGCAATTCAGCCATAGATGGGCATCTCTCTGCTTTTAGAGCAAAGGTTCATGCTTTGTATTTAATTCTTGGCACATAATATTAATGCATGGGTTGTGGATTGAAGCCACACAAAAGCTTGGCTCGATTTGTGCTTGAGAGTCCCAGAGGACCTCCATCTAAGCTAGGATAGGCATCACTCACCTCTAGTTTATGGCTCGTTGTAGCACTCAGGCTAACAAGGAATTTGAAAGGTTCAAGCTGAGAAAAAATGTCAATCTCAAGAAAGATCAATTGATGTATGTATGAGATGCATCATGAGTGAAGTTTCTTGGTAAAAGCCCTAGTTTGTCAAAAATATATCAAGCTCAAGCACTTTTCAACGGCATTTAGGTTGGGTGGTCAGTATATCGTTGTGAAGTGAGGAGGGGTCCAGATCGTAGAGCCTGCCAAATGTTGACTAAAGTAGCAGCAGACAAGAGTGGGATGAAGTCCTGTAGTAGGTACCGGTTGTTCTTTAGTGGCATGATTCGGTGTGTTCTGGCAAGTCAGCAATCGCCACCCCATGATATCATGGTTGGAAACCTTTGGAGGATAGACGTATGGACACAAGAGTGTCGTTCAACCAGACATCTGCATGTCAGAACCTCAGCTAAGGCCAGGCACATATTCAATGCCTATGACAAAACCTTTTATACCTTCAGTGATGCAACACCCTTTCTGCCGGGATGCACGCTCACCGTTACATATAGTGCAGTAGATCAATTGTTACAGTGTGTTTTCTGTGTGGCTACATTTGTGTGAATTGTCCTTAGGTGCTGCAAATCCACTAATGCTGATGTGGTAAGTTTGCACACTTACATTGCCACAATGACTGCATCATTTCTTGGTGGAATATGAGGACTTCTTCCAGGGCTACAGGTTTCTGAATGAGTTCTCAATGAAACTTTCAGATTACATTCCAGTCAGTGCTTAATTTGAGGGCTGGTGCCCAAAGCTCTGCTCAGAAGGCCGCCACCACTCTAGTATATGTCAGGTGCCAAAGCTCAAAGCTGCATAGTCTTGAATCCCATTCAGACCTCTTTAATCCGCTGCCACACACTCCCTGCTCCTTTAGCTCACTGTTGTAATTTCTGGTTTCTCCCTTTGTGATGGTTTTTCCATCTTTCTCTTGCTGCTTTTTTCCAGTTTGTGTGTTCTTCCTTCTTTTGCTCTCACAAAATGTCTAATGAGGAAAAATAAGGGGCGGTCCACAAAAATAAGTGCTGTGGCCCACATCGGCAACCACTGGCTGAAATTAAGCTCCACTCCAACCTAAACCTCAGCCATATGAGTGAAGTAGACTCTTGGGCTCAAATTTATTTTGCATGTGCGTGGGGCTTCGCATTGCAAATGGCCGACTTTTCTAAAGGAAAATATATTGAGTTGCTCCTACTAGGGGGCATGTAACTGAGGCAAATAACATAATGCGGAGTCCTAAATATTTATCCTGGAAAGTTTACTGAGACATGTGACCCACAGTCTAGTGAGATTCCTTATACATCAGGAAAGAGAAGGTTACCTAGAACTTTTCTTACTAGCTAACAGGGACCCATAATGTGTGCAGTCCATCATCACAAGCCCCATGGTGTGTTCAGTCCACTGACAAGGACAAATGTGAGACCCCTGGTATGTACAGCTTAACTGCTAAGTCACGTAGAAAAAGATACACCCACAGCAATATGTAAGTTGTAAGAGTGCTTCTTTATGTTCTGGTGGTATGTGAAAAGGCAATATTAACTATAGAAGTGGCAGTATTATGGTTCATATATTATGGGCTTATTTTACAGAGACATTTAAATATTCCTATCATGAGTGTGTTTCTTACATAAGGGCTGTCAAACGTCCAGCTGTTTTTACTGAAACTATAACATCAAATGAGGTGGCAACATAATGGGAGGGAAAGAATTAAAAGACATATCATGTTATGAAGCACTCGGGGCATATTTACAAGAAAAGTGGCGAAGCGTATCGTTAAGCCAAGAAGGCTAACAACACGCTCCTTCACTTTAGAAACACAGGGCTGCAGCATATTTACAAGAATATGGTGCAGACCTGTGTTTCCCCTTGCACGGGCACTAAATGTAGCTGCCTATCACCAACGCAGGCACCCTTGCCCATAGTGCAAGAGTGTATGCGTTGCAGGGGAAAATTGGTTATGTGCAGGAAGGTGTCTCTTCCTGCACATAAATAATCTTCAACTGGAATTTTGAAACTTCTTTGTGTGCCGCTTAATGCAGATAACATAGAAGTTTCAAAACGCCATTTAAAAAAACAAAAAGATTTATGTGGAGGAAGGGACCCTTTCCTGCACATAAACAATCATTGGTGTGTTGCTGTTTCCATGTGTGCTGTAAAACGCAGTACACATGAAAACAGCAAAAATTTAGAGAAATTAAACATTTTTCCTCGTTGCGCCAAGGTAAGACCAGGTTTTCCCCGGTCTTAATTTTGGCACTGACCCATAATTTACGGCACCCTTGTTAATATGGGTCAGTGTCAAAATCAATGGGTGTTACGATGGAACGCCCACAGCAATGCCAATTGCCCTCCCCTTTCACGCTAAGTATAGCATGATAGGGTGCCTTATTTACAAGCAGTGTTAAGCCAAGTTAAGTAAATAAGGCAAAGCACCTATGTTCATGATAACGTGACACACTTAACCAAGCACCATACATTAACCTAATGTATGAGTGCATGCAATCAAATTGGTTCCCACAATAGAAACTCATACATTCCACAATGCTAACATTTACATGCAAAAGCAGGAATTCAAGTGTTCTGTTTAACTCAAATGTCATAAGGAAAGTAAGCATGGGCTGAAAATTCGTTCCGCTTGCGGAATTTGCGAATTTTTGGAAATTTCGCGGTCTGCGAATCACGCGAAATTGCCCAAAAATACGCAATTCGCGAGTTGGTGAATTTTTTTGCTTGGTTGCGCTTAAAAAATACAATCTTGCGCGTGTGGCGTTGACTTACTGTGATTCTGAGTTCGACAAGTTGTTTTTCCACCCGGTTTGCGTGCGCTGCACCATTTTCGATCTTGCTGCGCGATCGCGCAAAACTTTTCGACCGCGAGTACGTCATGGCGTGATGGCGCAAAAAAATTTCGACCGCGAGTACTTCATGAAGTTCCACCATCTTGCACTGCGAGACTTTGAGAACGCTAATACTTCATAAGGGCACGCGATCACGTATCGCAAGAGTAAACAATAGGGAATACGTAGATGCAACGCGCAGCTGACATCCGGCAGGAGATTTGAACAGCTCGCTTTCCCAAAGTCGCAAAAATTCGAAGCCGCGGTGAAAAAAAATCTCGCGAACTCACAAAAATAAAAAAATTCTCAATCTCACGAAAGTGCGCAAATTTTGCGAACCGCGAGTACGCTTTCCCGCGAATTCTCAAAATTCTTCCATAATTAAACGAAAGATGTTTAGATGCACTGACTACTGCAAAGATATGCTACAACTTATGTTAAAGAGCAATGGTGAAGTGATTTTGAACTGTAATTAATTAATCTGTCATGCACTGATATCAAACTGCATATTGTTCTGCTCTTTAAATACCTAAAAATAAATATTATGGAGATATATGAATACATCTTCTAAGAAGTTCTCACAAATTTTATAAGAACATGCCTTTCCTGGTAAAAATAAATGTCCTGATGCTGTGCAAATAACATTGCTTCAGTTCACTGTCTGTGAGAACATAGCGCTTAGTACATTGCAAAGCTAGTGACTCACTCATCTAGCCACCATCTGAAAGAATTTATTAAATAGTGCATATTGATATGCGAACAAAGCCAAAGCAGCATAAAGACTTCAGAACTACTGGTACAAGCATTAAAACGTAACAATAGGTACTGATGCCTTTAGGTTATTTACAAAAAATGATCAGATAATGTTTTATTTTATTGTAGTGCAGTGCACCATCTTTTTTTATTTGCAGATAATGATCAAAAGGCAATAGTGAAGTATTCTGGGATTCAAAGCTGACCCAAATTGTTTTTATCAACGTTTATAAAACCACTAATCATTTTCAGACACAGAGTCTAAATTTGATAACGTCATGTAAAAAAGTTTTATTTGAATAAATAGACAAAACGTTAATTGCATGACAAATATTTGGATAAATTCAAGATTAGGTTGCTTTCCCTTCTAAATGTCTGTCGTTTCTGCTGCTAGCAAGTGTTTCTGGTGAGCAATGTGTGTTTAAATGCAAAGTGTGTTTAACGCTGCAGTACCACCTCCTGTCTACAGGGGCAGAGCGAGCAAAAAATTAAACACACTTGGTGAAACACAGGTCCCCACAAGGCAAATTTTTCAAAAGTTGTAAAAATTGACACAGATGTTCCTAAAGTGATTTTATATCATTTAGAAGACATTACCTTGTGGGGACCTGGGTTCAGGTCCCCACAGTGCAATCAAGTCCCCACAGCGTGAGTGTGTTATCACACCCAAGTCCCCACAAGGATAGTAACACAAACCCACACACACACACACACACACACACACACATATGGATGTGGTGGATGTGGTGGTGGTGGTGGATGTGGTGGTGGTGGATGTCGGGGATGAATGAATGAATGAATTTGGGACTTGTATAGCGCATGGCTGCCCGGAAGCGTCCCAGCGCTGAGATTGCAGACAGACAACTGAGGATAGAGGCTGAGGGGGAAGGGAAGAGGTTATTGCGGGAAGAGGTGGGTTTTGAGAAGCTTTCGGAATTTCATATGATTAGGTTCAGACCGGAGTTGGATTGGGAGAGAGTTCCAGAGGGTTGCGACGACCACCGAGAGTGGTGGTGGATGTGGTGGTGGTGTATGTGGTGGTTGTTGTGGTGGTGGATGTGGTGGTGGTGGATGTGCTGGATGTGGTGGTGGTGTATGTGGTGGTGGTGGTGGTGTATGTGGTGGTGGTGGTGTATGTGGTGGTGGTGGTGGATGTGGTGGTGGTGGTGGACATGGTGGTGGTGTGTGTGGTGGTGGTTGAGGTGGATGTGGTGGTGGTGGTGGATGTGGTGGATGTGGTGGTGGATGTGGCGGTGGATGTGGTAGTGGTGGATG